>NW_022693771.1:411779-475950 GCF_011630105.1 Anneissia japonica | reverse complement strand
AGCTTCAGTGGTTACATATTACATGGGTTTTACACCTAAATCATGGAGAGCCCCATAAACTGACTTACTTTAGTGAAGATGTAGCTTGGCAGTTAAGATGCTAGCCTTCCAATCCCAGGGTCCTGGGTTCAAATCCTGTGACAGCACAGGATTTTTTGTCAGACTAAAGAAGCATCTCCACTCCCTAAGCCTTGTATGAGACTTCGCTGATACAGCATCACTTTATTCTATTTGTTTAAGAGGAACCTGAATATCAGCCGACTTCCAGAGGACGTCACACCTTTATAAATAAGATGATTTTCAAATATTATTGGAATTATAAATATGATAATTAGATGAATGTCACTTTAATAGGCACTTATGAGAATGAAAACTTGTGCGGAAGACCACTTGGATTGCGTTTCGACAAGGCTGGGTTCTTATATGTTGTGGAAGCTTATTCCGGGCTATATAAACTTAATGTGTCCTCAGGTTGGTGGAAGGTTTATATGTTATGTAAATTAAGCTTTCTGCGCATGCGATGCCGCACTGCTGCCTCCTTTGCACTATGATCTGGCTTGCTATATTGATTACAGAAATGGACCTAAGGCAAGTTTTATATAGCATATTATTGCCGTCCTCTATGCACTTTAAATTTTTCATTCGAACGCTCATAGAACAGGCTATTTTCTGATCAGCTCCACCATTGGAGAGTAGGCTTATTCAATAATAGGCATATTACAAATAATACTCCATTGTACTCCTGGGTTTTGAAAGAAACAACGAGAATTAACATCTTAACGTCTTTGGTTGGTGCCTTGCTTAATGACACAAGTAACCATGGACGTCGACGGTGGGGGACAGAGGGTTCCCCACTTTTCAAAGTAAGGGTAACATCATATCAATTGTTCCCCTCCCCCACCAACTTTTCACCAACCTTCTATAGTTAATCCCACTTTCCAAGAAAAGAACAACAACAATTACGAATGACTGTCATGAATGTTGTCTATTCACTTGTGCTCTGTTAGGTGCAGTGCGTTTTTCCGGACCAATACCTAGATACTGTAAACGCAATTGTATTTCGTAACCATCTCAGTAACCACTCCATCGATTTTATGGATGCAACTGTTATCAGAGGCTAAATTTATTATGAAAACAATGTACTGTACTGTACGTTGTTAAAATTGGAAGCGTGTAAACCTATTAGGACATTTTTACAAACTCATAAATGCACAATTTCTACTATAAACGATTTATTCCTTTTGTATATTATTAAGACCCGCGTATATACTAGTGTTAATTATTATCTGCATACATATATTCCAGTATTTTTTTTTTATTTAAAAAAATTATAGTTAGTCAATTGATTTTTATATATCAGTTATTACACAATAATTATACATCCTTTCACACGGATAGTTCTGTCTATTTCGACATATTATTTAAGAAGTGATATCACAAAACTCCGATCTTGACGCAACCTCGCCATGACATCATGATAATGATAAATTAAGTATATCACCTTTTATGTTTGTAAAATAAAAATGCTGCGTTATGTTGTGTGTGCTTCCTATCTCCTTAGTTATGTTTGATTACAAGTTATACGGTAGTATTTTCCACTCACAACAGTGTAGTCGCAATACTACTCGTACAAAAGTGAAATTCAAAAAGAGGAGAAAAGGCTTGATTTTAAAATTTTTGTATGCAAAGAGACTATAGAATTGGAATGACGGTTTAATGTTTATCCATGATGGAACATGGTTTACCATTTGTTGTTCATGGTTCGAATACGTCACAAGCTAATCAGTAGGTAATTATTATTTTTGTGAATGCTAGTTTGTACGAAATATGTTAGCGGGCATGATTATGATTACTAGGACAAATTACTGGGCCCTAGATCTGCCACAGTGGCAGATATAGGGCCCAGCCTGCCCACGCCCTATTTATTTTTTCAAAATTTAAAAGTGGAGAAAAAAGAAAATTATATTTAAATATACCATTTCCGGCCAAACTAGAGGTGCCATAAGTTTCTTACTTCAGCCCCAACCATGGTGGAGTTGAGGTGGTCTGCACTCCATCTGTAAAAATCCCTTCCTGCCCCCCCCCCACCTCTATTTGGAATTCCTGGACCCGCTATTTGAAAATGTAGTGTGGAAATAAGTTTTAATAGAATTCCTAAAAACGCCAGCTTCCTGGGGCTTCACCCTCTAGATTCCCACCGGGGGCCCCTCGACGGCCCCCTGACCGCAGCCAAAGATTGGGCCTACGGCCGAAGACTTCCTTTTTTTTGCAATTCGTCCCCCCCCCCACTTCACAACGGATCGGCGCAGTTGCAAGCAACTTACCCAAAGCATGGAGAGGTGTCAAAGTAATTCACGCATGTCGAGAGTAGAAATGATTGGAATGTTTCAGCAATTTCACCATATAAAACATTATTAGCAAATGGCATAATGATTACAAAAACACCATGTACGAGTCATAATCGGTTTATGTTCCTTTAGGTGAGATGGTACAGTTAGTGAACTCAGACGATAAATCTGTTGGTCAACCAATGAAATTCGTAAATGACCTTGACGTCACTAGTGACGGTGCGGTATACTTCAGTGATACGAGTGCTAATTTTGAACGCCGTGATTTCGCACATCTTTCTATTAATGCTGATAAAAGTGGACGGTGAGTTATAATACCCTAAAGTTATTAAATTTCTTTTAAAATTTAACGGACGATGCGTACCATTAATAATAATGATAATAATAATAATAATAATGATAATAATAATAATAATAATAATGATGATAATAATAATAATAATTGTTAATTGTATTGTTATTATAACCTACGACTATTATTATTATTATTATCATCATCATTGTTATTATTATGATCATTATCATTGTCATGTCATTGTTATTATAACCTACGACTATTATTATTATTATTATTATTATTATTATTATTATTATTATTATTACTATTATCATTTTTATTACTATGATTTTGTTGACGTCATAGTCGCACGGGAAACACTAATTCAGATTATAATTAAACTCCGGATGATTTAATAATGTTGTGCTACTTTAACGAAGTGAATCAAATTGAGGCATAGAAAGCAAAAATGATCTCTCTGAGATCATTATGTGATGGATGACATGAGATTTACCCTTTTACGAATTTACTTGCAGAATATTCAAGTTTGATCCAAACACGAATAAGACTGTTGTAGTTCAGAAGGACTTAGGCTGGGTAAACGGGGTCCAAGTGTCTCCGGACGAAGACTACCTTTTGTACTCAGAAGGTCAATTTTCCCGCATAATGAAGTGAGTCACGTAGGAATGCAAGGTCACTAAGATGAAGGTGGGGTTAAGGGGAACCTTAACCGCAAGGACACCCTGATTTCTAATCGATATCACTCTGGTTCACTGTGACTTAATTTACATTTTCCAAAGGGCCAAGGCCTTCCCCGTGACTACGACCTTAAAATTACTAAATATGATACTAGAAATGTTACAACTAACATAAATAAGATTTAGCTATTAATACACTGCAAATCAGTGGCGGCGCCAGGATTTCCCAAAAGTGGGGGGGGGGGATCCAAGGTCCCCGACGAGGGGGTAGGGGGCGCTAATGTTCCCGACGAGAAAAAAGTGTGCGTGGTCGGGCGTCGCTAAAAACCTTTCGAAAGTGGTCCAGGGGACGTGTGGTCCAGGGGACGTATCCCCCCGAAAATATGACAATTTATGGGGTTTGAAAGGCTTTTAATCGATTTTAGAGTCTATTAATACTGTATGTACAAAATACATAATATTTTGATTTTTTTTTCTCCCCAACGAATTGTGGCTTTTCTCCCCGACGGGGGTCTGTTAACCCCACTAGCGCCGCCACTGCTGCAAATATGGGTAGAATACTTTGATTAACGTGAAAAAAGCGAATTGAAGTAGAACATATAAAGGAGACACTAATCGAATAAAGTTAGGTTACTGAAGAGAAGAGGAGGAGCCAGAGTGCACGAGAGGTAGCGGGAGAGGAGGATGGAATGATGACGATGAGAAATTGGCATGGACATCATGGGTAGGTTTATGGTGATGTAGATTTTCAGAAGATGGCATGATCACCGCTATGATGATGGCATCATCCACTGTACCCTCTCCTTTATCGACAGTAATCCTCTTTACACAAATCCAATAACCAATGTATTTTTTCAAAGGTTACATTTGGAAGGGCCCCAAAAGGGCAAGGTGGAAGTGTTTTCCGACAATCTACCAGGATTCCCCGACAACATCAGACTATCCCGCAAAAACAGCTATTGGGTCGCCATTAATGCCCTCAGAAAACAGTTATCCCTATATGACTTCCTGACGGATAAACCACGACTGCGAACACTGCTCCTGAAGGTAGGCTGAACACTTTTAATATCAGAATAATATTTTTCTAAAATGGTTTCTTCGCAGAAGGCATAATTTTTTGTAAAAATATTAGATAAAACCGTGTTGCCATAGTATCACACCAAAAGTAAAGCATCATATTCCATTATTATTATTATTATTATTATTATTATTATTATTATTATTATTATTATTATTATTATTATTATTATTATTATTATTATTATTATTATTATTACCACCCTATTTCATACTGTTGTGCTACTATTGTTTTTTTCATTTCTTATTATTATTATTATTAATCCATAATTAACCAATAATTATTATTTATTTTTCAGGTCGTTGATCCAAATTTTTTTCTGAAATCATTGACAAAATATGGCTTGATCATTGAACTCGATATCCATGGCAACATCATCCGCAGCCTCCATGACGAAGATGGCGGTGTGTTACATAGTTGTAGTGAAGTTTTTGATACAGGAAATACATTGTTTATAGGCTCGTTCAAAGCTAATTTCATAGGAAAGTTGGAATTATGATAGAGACTAAAGGAATAAATTTGATCGTTTATCTATTGTTCTTTATCTTTTAGTTGGATTACCTATTACGGTATCACTGTGTTTACTATAGAAACCAAAAAAATTCATGTAGCCTACAAAAACGATAGGCCTAACATTAATTATGATGATAGGCTTAAATGTATTCATAACAATGATAACGACAATGATGATGATGATAAATATTAATATATAAATAATATCAAAAGTAATAATGGTAAGAATATACAAATAAACAACAAAATCAGCAACTAAAAACAACCCAACCTCAATAATCATGACAATAATTTGTCAATTTCACATTATCCTACAGTTTGGCCTACTGAAACTGTTATATTTACGGAAATTATATCACCAGACTAGGGAATGTCTATATATGTGTAGCCTGACGTGTGTACATTTTTATTGATCGAATATTTTCAACATATTTTATAGATTAGTCTGTAAATCCACAGCCTGAATTCGTTTAGCCAATACAATGGCATTGCTGTTGAGTTATTATCGAGGGACCTGCATTGAAAGATACCATACATAAACGTAAAAACAATATAAAAAAAAAAAAACCACGGACCATAATCATTAAAAGAAGAAGAAGAAGAACCAAACAAACACCGAGAGACCTTTTGGAAATCCGGAGTCTGTGTTGTTTCCTTGCCAACCAGCCATTAAATCAAACCATCCTTAACACCACTTCTAATCATGTTCACTTTTAAACACCTTGGTATTTGTGACCTTAAAGTATTAATTCTACGTCATCATGTTGTTAAGCTCGTACAGTTTTCATCCATGAAAATGCTGTGTGTTCATTTACATAATTTGAGCTGTAGGCCTACGTGCGCGTGACCATGACGTCTCAATGTAACTCATTCCGCTATAAATATGTCAAACTCTATATTGGCAGAAATGTAATAATTCGACGAACAAACCCCATCAAAGTATCAGGAAGTTGTATGTGTCTACTTGGCCTAGAATTATTAAATTGCACCGTTCACCCTCAAAGTTCAAGCTTTTCACGCAATTCTAAACACACGTACGCGACAAGAATGGATTTGTTTATTTAATTTTTTTTTAAAGAATGTTTACACACCCACACACACCCTTCCTGGATGCACACCCACGATTTAAGCTGATTAAATGTGACTAGTTTTTACTGAAGAATACATAATGTTTTGAAAGCGCACGGGTGACCTTCCAACTGTTTTATAATTAGGTTATAGAGTAATTCATAAAGATGAGGGGGGTAGTAACCTCACATGACTGGCTAAATCCGTAAAAAGGTATGTGTACGAACTGAAATCCTTTGCTGTGCCTTACAAACTAAAATTATACGAGAATTTCCTTTTGCTGATTTCCACGTGAAAACAGTTAATGGTGTATGAAAACATAATACAAACTAACAAAATGTCTTCTAAAAGAGATAAGCCTATAAAACTGGCCTACATACTCCCATTGAATGCATTTATCCTGTTGTAGAATAGGCCTATTAAACTTTATGACAAAATTGACAGTAATGGCGCTATTGTAATACAATGTGTTTCCACTTTTCGATGTATGGTAGCCCCTATATTATTTAACCAAGTTACAAGCAAGAAATTATTATGTGTTGGTGACGATCCAATTTAGGGTGCAAATGTGAGGGTCATTTTAATTTCTGACGTCTCAGACACAAACTGTCTCTAAAAAAATATCAATGGGTCTAACTCTATAAATGGAAATTTCTACAATAGTTTGTTAAAGTCTAGTAGAGAAATGATTAGATTTTTGTGACGATCCGGAGTAGGGTGTGGATATGAGAACCATTCAAAGGAAAACGTCCCAGACGAGATATTTCAAAAACAGTTCAACTGATCTGAACTGACCTTTCGGGAAAGTTTATAACCAAGTTACAAGAAAGAAATTATTAAATGATGGTGACCATCCAGTTTTGGGTGTGAATTTGAAGGTCATTTAAATTTCCAACGTCCCATTCCTAAATATCTCCTAAAACCTATCAACGGATCTAAATGCAACTTTCATATAATAGTTTGTAATGATCCAATAAAGAAATGATTAGATTTTGGTGACGATCTGGAGTAGGTATGAGGACCATTCAAAGGGAAACGTCCTAGACCTGACATACCAAAAAACTGAATCTAACTGATCTTAATTAAACTTTTTGGAATGTTTAACCATAGAAAGAGGAAACCTGGTCGCCAGCGCATTCTGTTTTTACAATATATCCAGCGCCTTTTGGGTGATCCTGAGGGAATGCTGCAGCCACACCAAATCATCTCAATGGCCCAAAATCGCAAAAACTGGAGAAAACTTGTGGTCGCCTGCTTTCCAGCCGACTGATGATAATGATGAACCAAGTTACAAGGAAGACATTACAGTATTTAACTTTGGTGGCGATACAGATTCGGGTGTGAAGTTGATAATCATTTTAAGTCCTAAGTTCCCAGACTTAAGTATCTGAAAAACTGACCAATGGACCAAAATACAACTTTATAGAATAGTTTGTCATGGTCCACTAAAGAAATGATGAAATGTTTGTGACGATCCGGAGTAAGGTGTGGACATGAGGGTCATGTAACTGTAGACGTCCCAGACCAGATATCCCAAAAAAGTTGTTTAATGAGCTACAAATGCACTGACCTACGCAGAGTCGGCTCATATACCGCGCAATGGTTACGAGTCTCCATAGCACCCTCGCTATTACTATTGCAGCTATAGTTTGAGTCTCACTAACGTCGCCTTGTCGTGAAATTAGTTTCCATTGGGGTGGGGGTGGGGGAGGTTTGCTTCATAATTTTTTAAAAGTTTTTAGTAGTAAGTAGTCTTTTTGCGTGTGTTCTTCACATTTTAATGACAATTTTGTTGCAATTTCAACATCACTTCTCATTAAGGCAATATGGAAAAACCCTGTTTTCTGTTGTACACACATATAGTATGTCTAGTTTACTATTGATGTTATGCTGTTGTTGATAAACGTTATGAAAACAAAGGTCATGTTAAATACCCAACAGAACATCACGGTACTTTAGCTGTTTCTTATCGTAAGTAAAAGTGGATTAGTTTAATTTGTCTAATTTTAGAAGACATTTTTAAAAAATGTCTGATCCTCATGGTATTCTTATAAATTGTGCCTGATAAAGAAAACATGTATCTGGAAAGAATCCAGCGGAGGGCCTGTAAAACTGTTAGGACAACTTTATCAAAATTATGATAACGCTCTCACTCTGTGGATTAGCCCCCTTAGGGGACGCGGAGAGAACATTTGCCTAGATTTCTACAGTTCACTTAAATGGTTAATTTCAGAAATTTGATCCCTAAAGCCAAATTTGAATGCCATGGTAGGAAACTCGGAAATATTGCCAATCAACTGTCTCTCCCTAGAGGACCAATAAATATTTTAACAGTCCACTGCAATACATGACCCGACTGTGGAATGAGAGGAAGGCCTAAAAGTTTCCAATACTATATTTTTAACATATTTTTTAGGGTAATGCGTTTGGTTAATACTTTTACTTGTTTTAAATGTCTTTTTATTTGTCATGTGTAATATTGTTTCTGTATCGGATTTTAAATTATTTAAGATTTGGTGTTTTATAGTTAAGATTTTATTATTATGCTTTTAACGTCAATTTTTCTGTAAAATTGTAACAATTCAGATATTTTATTACAAGTGCAATTATTTTTTAATACAAAAACCGGTATGATTGAATGAATGTATCATGTCATGACACATAGGCCTATAGCAAATTCTTGCGATACTACTGGTTGTTTCCTTCTGAGAGGAAGACACAAGATACCAAGGCAATAGATGTATTCACATCATATTTTTATTCCATTTAATATTTATGCGATTTTCGGGCTTAGGCATACATTGTATGTTTTTATTAAGTTTTATTTTTATTAGGCTTACCTATTAAAATAAGTTTCTTTCTATTGTCTGTAACTATTCTCAAAATGAATAGTCCTCCTAACGTAAGAAAATCAATAGCAAGTCTACAGATAAGATATATTTAGGCCTATATTAATACTGAATCTCTCATTTAATGAGACAAGTGTTCTTATTCTGTCTCTTATACACATCTAGATGTGTATAAGAGACAGTTATAGATCTACGTGATATAAGAAAAGGTGTAATGTAATTAAATATTATGATAACAATATATTTATTCGAGAAAGCGTCAGAGGACATGATATTTGATGACGCAACAAAATTACTGAACAAAACATGCATAAAATGTTGGTATACCTGGCGTGCCAGCTGCAACAACAAATGTTTGTTATGGTCCTACTTATAGTTGTAAACTTGTGTAGTTTTTAACTAATGACTCAACAACCTTAAACACGTCCCGCAGTTGGTCTTTGACCAAGTTTTGTAAATGTAGTTAACCTCATTTCGTAGGCTGACTGGCAGTAGGCCGTCGTAAATTACTTGGCGCCCGGAGTGTTTAACATTTGGTTTGAAATTGATCCGTATAAAACCATGAAATTTGGAGCACCGTCGGCGGAATTTCAGGTTACGAAAATTAGGCTTATGGTTTTTCTACCCGAAAGCCAATAAGCTGCGGAAAACATGCTTATCTGACGATTAAAGAAAACAAAATACAGACTTGAAGAAAAAAAAAAACGTTTTGATTGACGGATCTTAACCATTTAGACAATAAAATCGATGGAAAAAGTTCGAATACAAAAAAAACCGCAAAAAAAAAAAAAAAAAAAAAAAAATAAGATTGTTGGTTGGAGACAGAAGATTTTGTATAAATCCAGCTAATCCAGATGATTAATCTAATCCCGCGTTCCCAATCGAATTAACGATGTCGAAGTCATCTGGGAAAATAATATGCGAGTGAAAACGTTCCGATATCTCCTTTGGTGAAGTTCTGCTCGCAAAGGAAGGGAGTCTCTTGAAGAATAAAACTTATTCTCGGCGTGTGAATCAAAGATTGTGTTCAAAAGCTGAAAAACATATTTGACTGAAAATAGTGTCCACCAAATTCACGAAACGTAGCTGTTCGATAAATAAATATACAGGTAAAAAAACAAACGTGTTGGCGTTTACGGGTATGTAATGTTTCGGCACCGTGCAGTGGTAGTATTTATGTACGTCTAAATACCCGACGGCAGACAGCATCACCTTTGATACATTTCACTACCATATCATCACCATTTAATTCACGAATGATCTGATGTGGTGGGTCGGTTTTCTCAACTTCATCGAAAACTAGCTTATCGCCATCCCAACTCACGATGACCATTGTTTTATCACCCGTAGGCGCAAGATCTTGGAACGGTTCACCTATTTTAAATTTTTGGATGTGAGTATTCACCATAGGAACGTTCATCTTGATCTCAAAATTATCTCCGTTTTGAGTTACTTCACAGGACGGCGACATTAAACCTGCCATCTTCCGCATTGCCAGGCCAACACCCATCGCTTTCATATACTCGTCGAAGTTCTCACTTTTCGACAATTTGTACTTGCCGGCGAAATTAACAACCATCTTGTGATGTGCGATATGCGTAAATCCGTTAATAAAGTGTTCTTTGTCACTGTGCTCTATCTGTACTATGACAGTTTTCGATACGTTCACGGTGCGTTCACGGTGAATATCGCAGCGAGAATGAATTGACGAGTGACGAATGAGTCGGTCTAATTTCTGCGGTAGTTTTTTTGGGAAGCTGGTATCAGCAGTCGACATAACCGGGACAGTTCACGTGTCTTGTCCATTAAATTAACATTCACTTTCATTTCTCAGCGGGACCAATACTGTACTTTATTGACATCCCATCAACCCATTAGAGCCCACTAGACGTATTCACCTAAGTATTATCAGACTATCGGAGATTATTATAAGTAAATTTTAACGCACTATTAGACCCATAATTAACCAGAGCGTGAAAGGGGTAGAATACATGATTTTCAAAAACGTTATATAGGCCTATATGATATAAGTGTGTGGTACTGCGAACCGCAAGCTCGAACGAAGCAATTTATTGAGTAATTACACATTATACGCCATAGCCAGGGTTATGACGGAGGTAATTTTCATGACAATGGATAGGCGCAAAAACTAACAGTAGTGACGGAGATTAAACCAATCATCGTCGTCCGGTTTTTGCACATAAAACTTCGACGTGGCTTTTGATAATGGACATTTATGGGGTGTCAATCAAACTTAACAATGACCAATCCGAACATCGCTAAAAATACGCGTTTATCCCCCACAAGCACATGTGTGTCTCACAAACGCACGCGTTTATACGTAGGCCCATAGGCTATCTTGGGACCAAGGGGCGTTGCTTACCGGAAAGGTCCATTATTTAATTTTTTTTTAAATTGTTCTTATTTATTTGGTGTAATATAATCTTACAGATTGTATTACTTTACCATTATTTAATTTTTTAATTTTTTTCTTGTTATTTATTTGGTTTAATACAGTCTTACAGATTGTAAAACAATGCAATATAAATACTGTACTGCTGTATACGTTCGCATCAAACTAATATTAAATCACATCATGGAGTACGCATTCCATGCCATGCCATAATTCCCTCGAGATTGGTACTAGGCCTATATCTGTTTTCAATGGAATATTCGTTTAAAAAATAGGTTCATAATTGTAGCAATATGATGTTAGTACATTTTTTATTAACATGACCTTTCGGTAATCATTGAACCATACGTTAAAAAAACCCGATGTTATAAAAGTGTTAGTTATGTTATCACTTAAAAATTAAAACTATAATATATTTTCCTAGCTAATAAACTGACGCATTATTACTGTTTCTAGTTTACTTTTATAGACCGATATTTAAAGTGGCTGATAGGCCTACTTATTTATAAGGGTTTTCGTAGTAAAATGTCTGCTACTTGTAACCTATTTAATTTTATATAGCGCTTTCCGCTGCGGTTGCAAACCGCTAACTACTCCACTGATTAAAGTACAACCGGGTTCCACTCGAGCAGAGGCTCAACAACAACCAGATAAAAACATGGAGCATTCAATTCATTTATTTTCCAACAGACATAAAACTACACCAGTCAATTGGATCGTTGGAAAGTGAAAACAGATCACTATATTATGAAAACTCACCTGATGTAGGGCAAAATTAGAACTGAAATACACAATAATATATATAACAATGGTGGGGGAAAGCTGGGCAACCAAAAAGATTAGTGACTTCTGCTGATAGTGTATCCCAAATTCTTGGGAAGGAAATAAAAGCTGAATAGAAAAATGCATTTGTAGTGAACGCCTATGTCTGAAAATCAGTATATTCTACGAGAAAATAGGAGGGGACAACAATTCACCACCAACAATGGCGTAACGCTGGGGCAGGGGGTAATGTGGTTTACTGAGACTGGGGGCCCTTTTTGGGTTTATGGGATGTTAGATGTGCCTTTGTTTGTCATTGTATATTTTTATGTTAATAATATTATTAATGCTAGATATTATTAACGACGAAATAATTTACATATCAGTGGCAGATCTAAGAATTTGAAATAGACGGGACCAGGAAGGGATTTCATGGATGAAGACCCTACCACCTCAGCCCCACCATGGTTGGGGCTGAGGAACTGCAAGAAAATTTATGATTATGGCACCTTTAGATGGCCGGAAATGACACTCACAGACTTCACCACTGAATTAAACTTTCATCTCCTCTTTAAGAACATTTTGACAAATTTAGGGGGCTCATTGACTACACTTTTTTTTAATAAGAACCAGTAAAATTTTGCCCAGGCTCAGTGTTCTTATTTTTTGGCTGATTTTAGGCTCAAAATGTTCTTATTTTACACACTTTTTAAACAAAGAAAATTATATTAAACAGTAGTATATTACTGTAAATAAAAATGGTCCCTGAAAAAAAAGGCACCAGAAAAAAAATGGCCCCAGAAAATAGACCCGGTAAAAATAGCCCCAAATGACAGTTAGGCCTACTCCTACTGTACTATATATTAATGGAGGGTATTACATAGTCACAACTACTGCACATAAGGTACAAATACATATTTATTTTGTTTTTCTACTTTAAAAAAACATAATTAAAAACCTCATTTGACATTTTACCTCAGCCTCAATTTGTTCTTATATTGTTCTTAATATTTAAGTTTCAGCCTCAGTGTTCTTATAAAATGTATTCTTATTTTTAAAAAAGTGTACTGTATCACACTTGCGAGTTTACACAAAAAAACCTCGCCGTTGTGTGACCGGGAAGCCAAATATGTGTGGGCATGAAAGAATCATTGGTGTGAAGGGACATGACCACAGCATGAAGTGTCACTCAACATACAGTACCTATATATATACAGTAAGGCCACCAGAAAATGTTTAAAGGTGCAAGTGCAAGTAGACTTTAACGTTTCGCTGTTGTCTGCTCAGAATTCATTCATTCATTGTTCCATTGGAGATTCTCAATCAGTCCAACAAATCCCGGGTTTACCAAACTGACCAATTGTTAGTATGAGGAGCCTAGGACAAAATTATATTTGGTGTTCATTTATAACTAAGTAATTGATCCGTCAAAAATCTATCCTGAATGGACTGATTCTGATAAAATACAGGCATGCATGACTGGAAAATAATGAACAAGATAAAAAAATATGGGATTGGAGCTTAAAAAACTATTTATTACAGATGTGTATATCCGGATAAATCAGTCAATCAAATAAAATTATGACAACCGACTTGTCATGCGTTAGGTAACACAGCTGGCATGCGTTGATCGGATTGAAAAGTAGGCCTAGTCGAGGGTGTGGTCTATTCAAGGAAAACTAAATCAAACAGCAAAGGTATTCAATTCTTCCATGATTAACGTCAATATTAAAGAAAAATTCCACGCCTGGCTTTAAAGAATCTGTTATTAATCCAAGGGTATGATAATCTAGACGTAATAGGTGTCGAAAAATAAGAGAAATCATTATTGGTGTAAGCATGTAAGTATTAATCTGGTTATGAAACAGCTATTTGAGAACAATAGTCGACAGTACGCAGGTAAATGAAGCACAAGTACTGTACGTCAAAATTTATCTTCAAATCAATAAGTGTTCATTTAATATACATAATTTAATAAATTCTAATGAAATCTCACATCATTACAAACTTTAAATGCCCTTTCTGAAAACAAAATAACAAAATTACTGTATACGGCAATCATTAATTTACAACTCCATACTATTTGTAAAACAGATCACTTCTTTCACCAAATAATCATTGATATATTTTACGGTATTTACAGCATACTTTCGTAACGAACACTTACATAAATCCTTTATAATAAATACATATATTGAAATATATAACTTACAAATAGTTTTATTTAAGAATAAAATACAATCGACTAACAAACGTGTGGGTGTTCAATTATTCTAGAATTAAAAAAAATGAAATCCAACCATAGTATCACTTGACTCAGACGAGAGTATAAAAGGCAAATTTCTGGACATTTACAAACCCAAAATTGTTCAGTTCAGGACCAACTACTGTACACTACACCCAATTCCACCAATAACGCTTCCTCGATCACCTCTGAATAAATCGCTACTTGACAAATGAAGACTCTTCCTACTTTAATGGACCTTACCAACTAACCATTCAGAACGTGACAAGAATACGCGCTTGTCCCGCAAAATTTCGTATTTTTGCTTATCTTTTATACTGTACAGTAGCTTCGTTTGACCTTAGCAACACTCTCCAAGGGGCGGGGCTTAGCGGAACGGTGCATTACAACATGGAGGATATCATGGCACATAGAAGACTTTGGGGAGACAAAGGACTACGACAAGACAGGGATTATCAGAGCATGATGTTTGATGATCAAATAATGTACATGACGATAAAATGAGAACATTAATGAGAACATAATGATTCAAAAATAAGACACATAATAGCATTGCTGACTCAGACTCAATGAACCATGATCAGTAAGGCGATTACAATTTCGAATAAACATAAATTACAAGAAAAAAACAAAACATAAATAATCAAAGTAACAAAACCAAATTAAAAAAAAACAGAATCCAGTACTGTATAACAAAATACAGAATTTCATATTTACGTTCTGTTCATCTACAACACTACATAGCCTACATAGTCTCACATTCGGCGTGAGATTCACATTTGGGGGTCTGTCCCACGCTCTTACACCTAAGGACCAAAATCCCATAATTAATGTAATTCCTATAATTATTATAAAATATATGTATTTGTGATTTTTGTAGCCCTCATTTTCTAAAACTTCTCCATCTACAGTACATAGTCTACATTACCAGGTAGCTGCACAACACAGTAGAGTAGATAACATGTCGTATTTAAAGCGCTGTTGGATAACATCAAAGGACGTATACATCAGCGTGAAAAATTTGAGTGGCGACGATCTGAAATACATGTATTCGCTATTAAAAGGGAAAAATGCAGATCCTGAATGAAATGCATTTTCAAGCATTTAGGAAATAAAATTTTCGGAGTGGTTTGGGGTTGACCCCCATAAAGGAGGGGTGGAATTTCAAGTCTCACTTCTGCAAATTTGTCTAATTTGTAATGTTATCTGCTACAGTTAAACAAGATTGCTCTTTAGAAAGACAAATTGACATCGCCACTCAGACTGGTATGGAGTATTTTACATGATAATGCATCAAAGAAAATTTTTTATATATTATAATTTTTTATATATATCTAATATTTTACAAATATCAACAATAATTTACATTCATAGCACATTATCAATTTCTTAAACCTAGGCTCTGGAGGAAACAAAAATGTATGATGTATAAAAATATTTATTACAGTAAATATAAATTGTCTCTATTTTATATCACAGGCACATAAAATGACCAACTAGAAAATAAATTTAGTTTCTTCTCCCCATTTCCTGTTTTTTTTAATTTAATTTTTTTTTTTTTAATTGCAAATCTTCCTATAGTCACTTGAGTAGTATATATTACAAATTATGGTAATTTTTTTCTTTTTCTAATTTGGCTACAGTGTAGATCACATTCAGTGTTACCATAGCAATTTGAACTGAAAAAGCTGACTACAAAAAACATAGTAATTTATCACAAGGTTTTCATACCATTAACATAGCTTTGTTTTGTAATAGTACCACAACTATTTGGTTCTGCACTATTATCACACCAAGTGGTTTTAATAGTTCAAGTTTATTAAAAAGCATGTTCGCAGAGGGTAGCTGAATTGCAATGATTTGTATATTAAAAAGAAAATATAATATATACACCGTACATGAATAAAAAATTACATTATAATTGAAATAGAATTATATTTACAAACTGATTACAAATTTGTCAAAATTACAATTTGATTATTATAATTATCATTATTACAAATAACATCAAAATTACATACACAATTGATTTAAATCAATTAAACATTGGGAAGAAATACGATCAACTTCCAAAGGTAGCTGTAGTAAATTGCATCTCTCCATTAGGAGTATTGTTGCAACCTGAGAGCATGTGAGGTGCACAAGGGTGCTAAAAACATTAAAAATGTGTTGTACAGTGCTGATAAAAATCACTGGTGTGGTAAAAAAAATTGGAAAAATTTACATTTGAAATGCAGCCTCTCAACCCCCTATGGAATACAACCTCAAGCCATGCAGATATCACAAAAACCCCTTCCCTATTTCATCCATACATTTATATTTACTGAGGTAATTGGGTGTTTGGACAACACAAGTCACCTCTCTCTTCTGGAATTACCCATCAGCTTTCGTCTATTAAAAGTGATTAAGTAATTTGTGGCTTAGTGTATTGCTGCTAATTAGGTGTGTGACATTTCTGCAATAGCTTTTGCTTTATCCAGATAATCTCAAACTGCTGTGTCGTCATCTATGTTCACCAATCCCGGAATCGATAACAAAGACCTGGGGGAAAACAGGACACCATCAGGCAAACACACTTAATTCATAGGCATAGCACATTTTAAAAAGTTTTTTTTTTTTTTGAAACCCAGATTTAGTTTTAAATATTCCTTTAAATAAGGACCACAGTTGTAAAATGATGCAATTGGAGACTGGTGGATTAATACACAGTAGGGAATGGGTACTACAGAATTGGGAATCAGGCTTGCGGGCTGAGAGCTTTGAAGGTCGGAGACTTGGGATTTAACTTGGGGACTTGAGGGTAGAGGAGGCCTTAAGTGGAGCGTGGATGAATGTTCGGAAGTTAAGGTTTCAGGAGGTAAGGGTTAGTGACCTGGAAACCTGATGGACTAGAATTGACAGGAGAGTTAATGGGCTGATGATTAGAATGCGGAAGTATTGACAGTTGGGGAAAAAGGGACTTGGGAAACTGAATAATTTGAAAACAGGAAAGTTAGGAAAATTGAGGATTGGGTTCTAAATGGTTAGAGGAGAATTAACTGAGGAGTTGAGAGATTTGAGGGTTGGAGGACTAGAGAGTTGAGTGACTTTGAAGTTTAAGAACTGGAAAGTTAATGATCTTGAGGGTTGGGGAGAAGACTGGAGAGCTAGGCAAAGGAGTTGCCTAGAATAAAAAAAATAAGAAAGTAACTTGAGAAAATGAAAATATGAAATTCTATAAGGTTCGTAGAAACAAATCTTGTAATATAAGATGACAAACATATGTTGGTGATTATTCAAATGCATCACTTAGACTAAATACTATCACATCATCTGGGTACAATAAACATGAAATATTCAATCATCAATAAATAATAAGTTTATAAGAACACTATAATTTATAATGTGTACCTTTATTATCGGATATATCTATACGCATATCATAATTAGTTAATTTGAACTTTCATTTGATTTTCATCAGTTTTATAAAATTCATTTCGTAATGGGCTTTACTTAGATTATATTATATATTATATGTATATTTATTTTATATCATATACTCCTTATATTATAGCTTCTATTTTACCATGACATACTTTTCACCATATATGCTTTTATATCGCAATGATTTATTAAATATGCAAAAATATTTATATATTGATAAATAATTTTCTAATGAGCGGCTACACTTTTGATTGGTTAATAACCACCCATTAGGTATATATATATATATCTCATCTTTTTTAAAAGGAAGCAGAAGTAATACTGTAAAAATCTGTGCATATTTTATACTCTTACCCTTCATCTTTGTCAGATTTTGACCCCTCCTCTTTGTCGGATTTTGTCCCTTCTTCTAGATTCTGATCTGCTACAATGCTGATGTGTTTGCTTGCAACAAAATTCTGCATCCAAGCGGGCATTTCTCCTGGTTTTGTTTTCTCTTTTTGCTTTTTCTTTTTTAAATCTGACGGTAGTTCTGGTTTTTCTACTGTTAGTGTGTCTGTAGCAAAACATAAAGTTTTGTTGGTTATTTGAAATCATATTACAATACAACACTTTTATACCATTTTTGCCATAAATATTATCAATTATTACTCCATTACTTTCATCAAAATACATATCATCTAAATTAACAACTCCATCACAATCATTAATTTTATCATCAAAATCATCATAATCGTGTCGTCCCTTTAATCGTTGTAATCATCATTCATCAACACCTTAATCTTAATTATTTTCATCATTATCATTATCTTCTGCATTATCATCATCATCAGTTTATCATGATCACCATCAACAACCAAAATGATCCCATCAAACCCCCAAAACACCAACAGTACAGTACAGTAGTTATAAACATTCAAACACTAGCTTTATTGTTAATATACAAAATTAATAATGTTAAATCCATTCATTTATTTTATATCATCGAAAATTTTGAGTGCCAACAACATTACAATGATGGAAAATTTTTCAAATAGTTTAGAGTATAAGCAAGCATTAATGTAATACAGTAAATTGAGATAGTAGGGGAATGAGATTAGAATGATAACAACAACAAGAAAAGTAATAAATTAACATTAAAAACTCAGAAAAACAATTATCTTTATGCATTTCAGCATCATTGTTGTGAGTATTGTAAAAAAAATATACAAAAAATTTTGATACAATTATTTATTTTGATGAATATAATTATGCTAGCTATGGCTTCTGGTGAACAGCCAGAGAAAGGCAGAGATATGAGAGGATGATGAAGCTGTGGATCAGAGACTGACCATTAGTAAAGAAAGAGTGCATTCCATATTTAGAAATCAGCAATGACAAAAAAGGGGCCAAACATCCCCCTAAGTACAACACAGTTAAATGTACAACATATGCAACAAATTCATTCAATAATTAGGCTTAACCAACAATGTTACAAAGAACAAATTTTACATCAAACCATACACAAGTTCACCAACGAAAGCCTATAAATAACATAATCCCGTAATCTCCAACGCGTCCACATGCATGCATTAGTGTTCACTATCAAAATTTGCTGCCAGTTTTTGTGATTAGTTTTTTGGTATGGAACCAGCCGGCACTTGTCAACTTACCAATATGATTTATAAGAGCATCAGCACATCTGATGTCATCTACATCATAGATGAAACAAAGATTACAAACTGATATATATATTATATACTGTATTCTACTATGCACTACTATTACTATTACTATTTCTACTATGTATTATATTATGAATTAATTTACTGAAGAACCTTACAAATATTCCACAGAATCATTTTTTTCCCTTTTTTGTTTAGTTTTTAGTTTAGTGGTTAGGGCTCCAGCCTTAAAATTCACAATCCTGGGTTCACTCCAGATGTCAAAATTTCAATCATAGAACAATTACACTCCCTATGAAGATTCATCTTCGTATTCCTCTGTCAAAAGTTTACTGAAGAACCTTACAAATATACGACCGAATAATTTTACCCTTTTTTTGTTTGTTTAATGGTTGGGGTGCCAGCCTTACGAAATCACAATCCTGGGTTCACTCCACACAAATGCCAAAATTTTAATCACAGAACAATTCCACTTCCTAAGTCTTATAAAGGAAATTACATCATATAGTTCATTTTCAAGTTTACTTTTATAATGACCTGTTTTGTCAGTGGATTCATCTTCGTCTTCCTCTGCCAAATCCATTGTCGGTGCCCTCTCAAAGTTAATCTATTAAGACAAAGAATTAGTACACAAATCAAACATGCATTAACATTTGAAAGGTAAAGACAAATTCTGATTTTTTAAATATACATTTTTTCACAATCATTAAAACTTTAATAACAACAATTACCCTCAAAATTAACATATGGTTGTATAAATACATGTAACATAAAATTATCAAATTAGGTTTGCTGCATAGCACCATAAACAAAATATAAACAAATAGATAACAATAACTCTTCTAACAATAATTATGTAGATTTATAATACATAATTATGTGATTTATCTGCAACATATCATGCATAACAAAGAACAATTAAAATTGTAATTTTGGAGATAATGCCATAATTTTGACAACTATGAACACCAAGACACAACAGCAAGAAGACTTTAATATGAAAAATAATACCAGTACCATATATTCTCGCATATAAGACAAGGCTTAAAATACCAAATTACGATAAAAAAAAATAAAAAAAATAACTGGGGGTCGTCTTGTACATAATATATAATTTTTTTTTATATTATTAAAATTATGTTCGTATTAGGTGCGGATCGTCCGTTGCATGCAAATTTACTACTGAAATGAAGCTACAACTGTTAGAATGGTCACCATGTACGTTGACGAACCAGAAATGCTATACAAGATTGCTGTTGTTTAAAGTTTTAAATGAAGGCTTTTCAAATGCTGATACAGTACAATGAAATCAATAAACTGTACGAAGCCTAGACTTTGGACTCACATTGTGATTTGAAGGCTAAATGCATGCTTGGTCCCAGTGGATTGTATCGACAAGACGGTGAAATAGGGAGATATGTTAGACATACAAAAATCATCTAAAGATCTTCTCGAACTCGGGAAGGTGGGCAGCGTCTTATAAGCAGACTGCCTTATATGCAAGGATATATGGTATACCTTTAAATACAACACCTAACATTACATAGGAAAGTTCAATAGACACAGAGGAAAGGTATTGTACTTTGCATAATCTATTACAAGTCACAAAATTAAGGGAATGAGAAGGGATGTGATCAGAAAGTGAAAGAAGAAATTTAAATGGGAAATGGGAGGAGAGTGTGAAAGTGGAGAAAAAGAGAGAAGGGAGGTAGTTGTAAAGTAGGGAATTGTAAAGTAGGAAAGATGAGAAGGAAATAAGAAAATAGGGAAGCTGGTTAGAATGTAAGAGTAGTGGAATGGAAAAGGTGGTTGAAGAAATAAAAGTACAAGAGAGAACAGGCGTTAAGAAAAATGTAAGAGGAGAATGAAAGGTAAAAGTGGTGAAAAAAAAGGAAAATGGAAAAAAAAAATTAGGATGGGCCATAAGAGAGTGCAAGGATAGGAATGGCAAAGGTCTGTAATAATAGAACAAAACCATTGTTTCTCCAACTACAGTCTGTCTTTTTATCCTTTATCCCATGAGAAAAAAATCCTCATTTAATGTCATATGAAAACCATCAGTTTTCTAGGTTAAAATATGTGCATTTGTTAAAAAAATATCAACCATTCATTCGTTACATGACAAATGTCATTAAGACAACAATCATCATGATTATTGTCATTCTAAAGTTAATGTCATTTCTGACATTTTCTGTCTGGCTCTTAAAACTGTCCCTAGACATCTCATGGATTATCCTGGTAGGTAGTGAAATGAGGCTAATATATATCAAATAATAATAATAACAGTTCAATCTTGATTGAACGCATATGGCTAAATGCTCCAATGCGATTTACCTTAGAAAAAAAACCCCCAGAACTTAAGTAAAATATACATTAAAATGTTTGAATATGTTGATGTTACAGTAGGTGCTTGTTGAATTTAGGTTGGTAAGTCATTAAAAGGGGTAACAGAAGACCCAAACTAATTTCCCAAAAACTGAGTTGAAAGGCAGACAGACTGTGTTAAAAGAAACTCGGAGGAGGATCTCAAGCAGTGGTGGTGCCAGAGTCTGAAATCTGGGGGGGGGGCAAATGAAGGGGCAAGGTAAAATTTTTTATTGGGAAATATTTTTTCCTATAGCAGAACGGAGATACACACATTAACAGGTAAATCTTCTATCGATGTGCTTATTTTTTTTATTTAAATGCTCAGTAAATTTATTACACATGCAAGAAGAGTATTAAATGCATTGTTTTTAAGCAGCCAGTTGCCTTAAAATGACAGATGGGAGCAACTGATTTTGTTGGCTAATCTTACAATATTAATTTTGTTGGCAAAAGTAGGGGGCCAAAGAAAATTTTCAGGCGGGTGGGTGGGGGAGGTAGATTCCCTAGCGCCGCAATTAATCTCAAGATCCTTTAAGGTGTTGTGTGCAAAGCTTGTAAGTTAAAAAAAAGTATCTTAAATTTGAATCTTTGCACAACAAGAAGCCAATGCAACTGCTTCAACACGGGTAATGTGGTATTGACTAGGGGCTTGGTGGACTAGATGGGCGGCGGTGTTCTGCACATATTGAATCTTATATACAAGGCTTGCCATCCTAAAAACAGCGTACTTTTGCTAATTGTAGAAGCTGTAATACTTTTGTACTCAACTGGAAATAGTAAGCTTATAATGTGAAGAATAAGAATATATTATAAAGTCAAGTTTCATTTTTTGGTCACTGATGTTGGTTTTGGGATGGCATGCTTCATGTGTCCTTTGCTGGTAAGCCAAACAGAAGAGAAGTACAACAGTCAGCCTCGTAGAAACAAATGCATGGACCAGAATTTCGGTTGACTTTGAATCCAGATATTTTCGAATACTTCCAATGCGTCTAATTGATTGAAGCCCAGCTTTGCAGATGTTTTGTATTTGATTAGACATTACAAGTGTAGAATCCATTGCAACCCCAAAATTTCTGCATGTTGGTGAAGGTTTCATGAATGAGTCGTCAATCTTTATCTAAGGGGTCCAGTTGGCAGATTTAAAGCGTGAAGAAAAATGTATGAGCTCTGTTTCGGCAACATTCATCACAAGCTTGTTGGACTTAACCACAATCTAACTTCAGCAACACACAATTCAACTTTTTTGATAGCAGACTCATGTTGATCTAGGGTAGGCATAAATGATTTAATTTTTATTTCTCTCTTTTGAAATTACATTTATTTATTTTATGAATGCAAAGGCATTGTTGACCCAACATTCAACTCACCAAAGAGCATAGTAAAGTTACAATTACAATAACAAAAAAGAATAATCTAGCAGACATATTATTAGAGTACCGAAAGTGTAAAACACTATTAAAGTGGTTCTTCAGTACTGTAAAACTGCCCTAATAAATAACAATAAAAACTTATATAAAATCATTTGGTTAAAATATAACAAGATCAGATATAATTCTAAAAAGGCAGAAGCTAAAATATAAAATTAATATCAGACACATGGTATCATTAATACTCAAATTCTATTAATTTTTAAAAATAATTAGCATCGCTTAAGCACTGATCATTTTACAATCCATATTTTATATAAGTAGTTCAGTTAAATTCCACCCATCACTCAAAATGGAAAGAAAATATTTCAGGTATTTTAAGTGGTGGTTAATACATGTCACTGGATTTCAAATTAATTAAAACGTGTTGGTTAATTGCTACCAAGGTGCTCCATTCGCTGAATATCAACACATAAATATTTAAACTATGCAGAGTAACTGATTAGTCGTCATTGTATATTTTCTTGATTTGTAACCAAATGCCACATGTCAAATTGTCACATCAATCATAGCCACTTAGGTGAGCAATATTTGTACCTGAAGTAGCAACAACAATATTAAAATACTGTTAATAATAATAATATTAATGATATAAATATTTATACTAATACTTATACTACTATCACAAACAATACACTGCAATTAAAACAATAATAACAGCAGCAAAACCAATAGAAATTAATGCAACAAAAATAAACATAATAATGTAGATTTTAACTAGATAGACAAAATACTGTACTACACATATACTGCATAGCAATAATCAATTAAGCATGAGGGCCCAGGACGTGTACATTTTCAAAATATATGGGGAGAGTAAGACAATGACATGAACATGAAAGGAGGGTGGGGGAGGAACTGGCGCAGGTTGTAGTCATCATACCTTATCAGACAACAGGGATATATCCTTGCATAATGGAAGCAATGAAAGATAATATTAATATAAACATAATATACTGATGTACAGTATTTAAAATATTTATAGGCCTATGAATAATAATATAAGTGAACTGTGATGTAATCATTTCACAAAGTCTGTAATCTCCTATTGTATATTATTATAAGTGAATTTAGATTGTACTATTTACTATGTTGATATTACACCTAAAGAATCTCAAAATCATTATAGCTGTAAATTATACTTTTATACGCTATTTATAAGTTCCTAATTTCAACTTCTACCATGCAATTGGCCGTGATATAACTAATGGCATCCGCTATGGAACTGCTACAATATCATGTCTAAATTATTAGCAGAAATTTTAATAATACTATTCTCCTTTTTCTATTTATGCTTTTTATAGGAATTTAATTCAGAAACAAAGTCAATCAATCAACCAATACACAACATTTATAATGCATTTTACAAGATACAATATTGAATGAATTTAGTGAACAATATACTTACAACTGGAGGTTTAAATTTTGGTTTATTCTGTATTTCTGAAATACTTCGTCTAACCGGGGGTGGCTCTTCTTCCTCTACTATGCTGTCCACACTGTTAGAATTGATTTAAGCATTTAGCATTTTTAGATCTCTATTTCAATTTTTTTTTTAAATATTTTTATATTTCTAAACACTATGTAATATACTCAAATATATTAAAATTCAGGAGAATTCCTTCACATTTAATTTATCTCTTTTACAATGACAATACTTACATCATTGACGGTGGTTTCCTAATAGGTAAAGTCTGGAAAAAGTACAAACACTTTATTGAAGATAAGGAAATACTACACTTTACATATATTCATTTGGTATTACTGTATGTCTCCATGTAAAAATGTATTACAATGACATAAAATACAAGTCTGTAATTAATAAATGAAATAACAATCAAGCATGACATTAAAGTAAATAAAATCAGATTTCTTTTAGAGACTAATAAAGTAAACATGATTTCAATTCAATACATCAAGCTATTTTCTGAAACAATGATATGACAAGCATTTTAGAAAACATTTATACTCGAATACTACTATTGATGACAAATTCTGATTTAAAATTAAAGGGTTTCTTAATGTCCAATAAAGCTATATTGATCGAATTAAATTGTCTGTAAAGTTACTTACATTACTTGCACCACTAAGTGACCCAGACCTAAATATCTTGTTTAGTTCCTTCAGCTAACACATCAAAAGAAAATATTTATAAAATAGTTAAAATCTGATTGGTTAAATAATAATACGAATTTCAATAACAATAAAAAAAAATTTATAAAAAATTATAAATCGATAGTGACATCATCATTTTAGTCCAATGTTAATTTCCTATCCTGAAACATAAGATATTGTAGGAAAAACACCATAGTGGTAACCCCTACTCTTCCAAAATGGTTCTACTAATGGAAAACCCTGATCAAGGAGCAGCTTGGACCAGTGCTGATGTTAAGGCTGTAGTTAAGGGTGCCCCTGCCTTTCCGCAAAGATGATTGACTTGTCTACTTAACTTGCCTACTTGACTCGCCTACTCCGCATTCATTCCTTTTTGCTATTGAACGGCTTTTGCACGCAACCAATTTCTTGTCTATACTACCTATTATCAATCTTTAATTTTTATGCCTATAAATCTGTTTATTACCTCTTCTGGATTCATAACTGTTATGTCACCAAGAATCTCTCGTCTCCAATCACCTTTATTCTTGACCCTTAATTTTGGAACCGCATTCATCGCTGACCTCATTTCACTGAATCCTACAGTATGGTTGGTGTGTGGTGTAGTATAACGATGGGCCAGTGGATTCTGTGATCGTTGCACCCCATTATTGGCTGGAGTTGCAGAAGTCTATTTATAAAAAAGCAATTTTAATATTTATTTTATAAATAAGTTAACATGTAAATCATCCTTACACTAATGTATTCCTTCAAAAATAATTCAAATATGTAAATATGATTAAATACGGCAGCCAGATTAAACAGCACCCTCAACATTAATTTTGAAATGAACACCTGTTTTAAAGGCACCAACAAAATCTTACTGGATTTGTTGTCGGAACGGTGGACCGGCAAACAGGATCTCCAGTCCAAGCAGTAGTGGGTGGGCTAGGCAGTCGTTTCTCATCCACCTTAATTTCATGTTTCGATTGCTCTACTGGCTTTCTTTTCACTTCTCGGACGTGGGATGCCGGGAACCATCCTTTACGCCCTCGGATTTTACCCTCCCACCAATCATCTTGCTGCAAGCATGAAAAAAATTTACTTGTGTATATGAGATACAACACTGGAATAGGGAATCATTACATATTTTGTAAGAAAAATAAGGAATATTCTGAGAAAAAAGGAATATTCTGACAATGTTAATAAAGATTTAACTCAATACAATTATGAAACCAATAATAATAATATATATTACAAATTAAAAACTTAAAAAATTAACCGCTTGACCATTTGGCTCGCACGTAAGTGGTAAAATATAATATATCAATAAAAATCTACAGTATACATATATAAACACATAAATACATACCTTCTGTATTATTTGAACTTCATCCCCAACAATTAAATCAAGCTCCTGATCCTTAGTTCCACGATATGCCGTCACAACCTCAATCTTGGTTTTTGGATTATTTATGTTTAATTTCTTCTTTTTTTTCTTTGCTCTCTTCCTTTTTAATATCTGCTCTCTCCTTTCTTTTGGTGTCAGGTGTTTCAGATCCGAAATGTTATCTTTATCCTGCAATAAAAAATCATGATAAGTAAAAATCACTAATTTAATAAAAGGCATAACATCTTCTTCACTAAAATTACTTTTCATGAAGATATTAAAGTAATACTCACATCGTCCTCGTCCACGTCTTCATCTTCAATTGATACAGGACTTAAGTCCGAAGGTATCAACAACGGCGACATGCCTGGATTTTGATGTACAATGCTCTATGATGTAGAAACACAAATATTAACATATTAGTATGAGCATAACAATTAAAAAATGTTTAGAAAAAAAAATGCTTTCACATCCATCAACAAATATACGTGCCAATTAAAAAGTTGAAAATATAATTATGTAACTGTATAATTACATTGGATTAGGATTGGGGACACTGCTAGTGGCACCAAAGGTGGATTGTCGGATATCCCTTACGTCATTGGACAAAAGAAAAAAATGAGCGAGTTTCTTAAAATTATGGTCTAAATAACATAAAATCTCTTCATACGAGGAAATTTTACCTTCTCCCTTGACTCTACCACAACTTTTATCGACGATTTACTAGAGGCCTTAGGCAGAATTTTTTTCAACCTTGTTAAATCCCCTTTTGGCAAATTTCTGGAGCCATCACTGCCTATGGAGTGGAGCCATTCTTTGTGTTGTGAAAAAAAAAACTTGGATTTGAACCCAGAACCATGGAAAGTCAAGCATCCTTACCCCAAATTTCAACTACATTACAATTTATTTTATAGACAGAAGGCTGACTATAAAAAATATCAGAATTTGAAACTGTGAGGGCAGCATTCAGTCAAAGGGATTTGGAAATCAACAATTTAATGCCATGCAGAATAATGGATAACTGATATTTACAGATTTACATATTGGCATACAATTTGCATGTTATGATGTGCAATGATAATAACTGAAGTTAATGCATACAATTTGTATATTTATTTGCAGATCTAATGTCTAATATATCATGATACTAAGTGACATACATGCAGTGGATGGTTGATGCAGCTACCACACAACATACCCCAAAAAAGTACACAAAATTTACAGGCCTTTTCTCCTTCACTTCATGAAGTGACACAAACCCATAAAGGTGCTTACAACACAATAAAAACAGAATTTAATTCAATCAAGGAAAGTTTAGGAGTTTGGCCTGAAAAGTCTCTTGATGGTGACAATGACCAAATAATTATGGTAGGCCAAAGACACTTTGTGTAGCCCAAGCCTAACAGACCCAATATCTCACAAACCTAAAGTCACTTTTTTTGGCATCCTAAATACTTGTATATGATATACCTGTGCCTAATAAAAAGTGGCTGGCTGTTTCAGCCTGATTTCAAAATGATAGAGAGGGAAAGTACCACACCAATATTCTGTGAAGGGTATAGTGATATGCAGGTTTGAAAATTAAATGTCTTCTCATATACCATGAATGGGTAACTTAGGAGGGGAATATACAGTATAATAATATCTAAAACTGATATGGCGCCAATTCAAAAAAATATCGAAGGTGCAACACATGTGAATAGCCATTGGAAAGTCTTAAGCTGAGACTTTAATTAAGTTGCAAAAGAGAATTTATGTTATTTTGAATTGGTTCCAAAAAAGGGCAGAAGTATAAATCAAAGGACAATGACTGTAGGTTTTGGTTCGGTACTTGGTGACAGAAAGTTTTGAGAGGATGAGCGGAGATGGCGTACTGTATATTGGGAAAGCAATGAATGCAAATATGATGGTTTACTCAGATCATAGAGAAAATAGAACAGATGGAGAGCTTTAAAAGCTAAGAACAAGAAATTTAATAACACGTTTCCTGATTGGCAGCCAATAAAGTTCATGCAATAAAGGAGTGAAATGATCCTACTTTCAAGCACCGGTACATATACGGGCAGCTGTGTTTTGGATGAGCTGAAAGCGCTTAAGCAATTCCTGCAGAACGCTAAAGCCGGACCATCACTGCGTTGTACAATCGTCAGCCGATTAATCCAACTCAGCTCCCTATGAGTCTGAACGTATCATCATTAAAAACAATCCGCTGCGTGCACGTCGTGGTGTTGCGTTCTTCAAAAAAATCGCATCAGCCGAAGACCGTTGGATGCATTAAGTGCCCGGTTGAACAAATAGGGAATCGCAAAAGTTAAGCTGAGATGATATGAGCAAATAAACAAGTATTTCAGCAGATTTGGTGTTAAGAAACTCCCTGATTTTGCCAATGTTACAAACATAGTTATTTGCAGACTTGTGTAATAGGGCTAACATGTTTCTCAAAAGTATGGTGTCGGTCAAAAATAACACCAAGGTTTCCTGATGTAGAAGGCTCAAGGACTGTTGTCCCAAGGGTAATAGGTGGAAAAGTGGGCTTTGGGAGAAGAAATCTGGAATAGAAAACTACTGTATGTATTCAGTTTCGTTTTCATTTAGTTAGTTTGTTCTGAAATATCCATTGTTTGATTTCAAAAACTGTCTGCTCAAATTTATTTATAGGAATTTGTGATTCAAAATTAGGATCGAAAGGAACATACAGCTAAATATCATCAGCATACAGGTGCAATTTAACTCCGTTTTTACGAATTATCTTGGCAACCGAATAAATGTAAAGAGTAAAAAGTAATGGTCCTAAGACCGAGCCTTGATAAACTATATAAGGCAATAATTTGGTCAGTGACATAGTATCATGAATGGGAACAGACTGAGACCATGAAGAAAGACAGGAATAAAACCAAAGAAGAACATTGCCCATAAAACCAAACTGATGAGACAGCCTTTCAAGAAGAATATAATGATGATTAACCATGTCAGATGAGGCGGAAAGACCGAGAAGGAAAAGTGCGACAGCCAAGCTGTTGAGAACTGGAGTGAGAGGGTTAAGTAGGAATACTGGGTTTAATCAGACTACTAACAATGTTGAACAATTCACTGATCACCATGGCAGTCATCAAATCTAGATGCAAATGAAAATGACTTGGTAGTTGAATATTTATCCATACATGCTATGAAAAGGAATTTAATGTTTGATACCATAATGGTATTGTATGGATTTTGTTCAAAATGTCCATGATGTTCGCTATATCTATGATGACCTTTGACATTCTTTTACTTACGACTCTACTTGGTCTCCTCATACGAGGGCTATTAGTTGGTCTAATATTACGTTCCTTCTCCTCTTCCACCTGATAAACGCACAATAATTATGGTCCAACAAATAATCTAGAAAATTATATTCTAATTTTCCCACACAATGAAAAATATATTTCAAAAAGCTGGTCATATGGGATGAATATTCTCATATAATATAACAAGATTTATTATCAAACTCTTTAAAAAAAAAAAACCATAAAAATTGAACCTGTTGTGCTGAGACAGATTAAAAACTATATCCAATAGAATGGCTACGAGTACCATTTTATTTTAGTGAAAACAGTTTCTTCCCTGGTATACATTAACTGGCATGCATGCCAATGTATTCATTCAGCAATAATTATAAATACTCCCCCAGCAATGCCAAGTATATGTTCCATAGCTGTTTTATCCAATGATGGTTAAGCGAGACTTTTTTTTATACCTTGTTTCGCAAACTCATTTCTTTAAAGATCGTCAGAGGGAGGAAAAAAAGTAATAATAAAATTTGGTTCTTCATTTAGCAAATAGTTTTGCCAAAAACGTCCAGACGGAGAAAATAAAAATAAAATTTTATTGGCGAATGTAGACAGTGTATTAATGGGGTGGTTAAATGCTTTAAATTTATATAATCAGGATGACATATACATATCTTATTTTTGGAGATTTCAAGGCAGCAGCAGCATTATGAAAAATGAAGGAAATAAATGAATTGCTCATATATGACAATTGCTCATATATGAAGCATTTGGTATGACATCATCAGATCCATATATGAAAAAAATCATATACTTGTCACAGAAAACTTGATACTGAGGACAGAGCATTAAACTGTCATACTATCTATGCAAAGTAAAGAAAACAATATCAGTAACTTTAAAAAAAATGATTTAACCAAATACACTGAAAAATTAGATTGCACTCTATTCTCTGATATTTTAAGTTGTGTATTTCATTCTTACATTTCCAGGGAACACAGCTGAACTATCATTTAAATATGATAGAAATAGAATACAAAGATGGACTCACCCGAGAACTTTCAAATATGTTGTTGAGAAACGTCTTAGCTGAATTGAGGGCGCTCTGAAATCAAAATTTGCTTATTGTCTCATAAAACATAGAAAATACATGTTTTATTTGGGTAAATTGACGTAAATATGTTGGGTAACTCGGCACAAAATGTGTCATTAAGAAATTTATAGGTATTCAAATAGTGATACAGACTGCAGTTATTTAAGTTCCAATATGAAAATATAGCATTCAGATGGTTTGTAATTTTGAAATTCACAATGGTAATTTAGAGGCTAGACCATTGGAACTGCATATAGTTTTTGTGCAATAATATATTTATGCAGTTTCAACTCTGAGTAAAGATTTTTTTGCATAGTTTCAAAACTGTGCAAATTTGACAAACTGCATATAATAGATATACTATAAATTTTTAAAAAAATAATGGAAGTCAATTAAATTTGACATTTTTTTTTTGTTGATATTTTGATATTTGATATTTTATTTAATAATTGTATCACTGAAACTATAATCATCCCAATAACGGCTCTAATCACTGTCATCGTCCCCACCACTTAAACTGTCCTGTCATCATCATCATCATATCATCATCAACATCATCATCATCGCCATTACCACCATCTACATCACACATCATATCATCATTATAATCAACATTATTATCACCATTATCATCCTCTTTACCATCACTACCATAACATCATCATCACTATCTTCACAATTATTATGAGCATCATTACGATGATCAGCATCACCATCACTATCATTGTTACCTTATCCTGCTCTCCAGATTCATACGCATTACTTTTGTTCTCAGCTGCCTCTAATTCCTTCTCCGTTCCTAACTTATTAAATGCTTCAATTGCTATGGCAACAAACAAGCTATTAATGATAGAAAAAAAAGGCAAAAAACACAAATCAGGTTCTGTGATAAAAAAATATTTTTTTTAAATGCACTTACAGCAACGAGTACACTCCAGCTGAAAATCACTGGAAAGCAATAGCTATTAAACTGACAATTGGGAGATTTCTTATGAAATTTTGCTCAAACTACAACTAAAGATCATGTGCGTATAGATAAGGATTATGTGCGCATAGATATGGTCAAATGCAGACAATTTCAGATTTGGAGCTTCATGCTTCCAGGCCAGAGTGCCCATCTCTCACTTGGTGATTGGGCCAAACTACAGTATAAGCATTACTGTGGATTGTTTGTCATTTCCCTCCCAGAAAAAGTCTACTTACCTTACAGAGGTAAGTATTGGTACGAATTATAAGTGTTGGATACTTACTTCATGACAACTAAGTTGATGACAATGTAGCAAGTCACAAAGTAAATACAGGTAAAATCAGAAGTGGACTTCATAACCTAACAAACACACGAAAAAGATTAACAGCAATATTTAAAAAAAACAAAACAAACAAACAAAAAACGATACAATTAAAACTATAAAAAAAGTTTGAGATGAAGATGATGATTGTATAATCATCTTGAATTTTATTCTTAAATATTTTTAAAATTAGTTTAATACTTCATTTATCTTTAAGCCCTATCCAGACTATCAATTTTCACTTGACAAACACATGTGGTATGCCTAAATATGGCATATCATGGCTAAATATGGGCATATCATGGCTAAATATGGCATATCATGCCTATATATGGCATATCATGGCTATATATTGGCATATTAGAGTTTTTTATCAAAGAAAATGTGCTAGCCTGGACAACTTTAGAAAGACCACTTACAGAGTTCATAATCTCATGCCAGTTACTTGTCGTCACAATTTGGAAGATAACAAGCAAAGCACACCTGAATAAAAACAAACCAAAATAAATAGAAATTATAATACTTCAATGCTTTAAGAATCTAGGAGAAAATACCACTATCCTACGCCTATCCCTAACATTCTTTCTCTTACACCTGAATAAAAACCAAAAATAAAATAAATAGAAGTTATAATACAGTAGAACCCCTCCTTTGGGACACCCCTATTCAGGGGACACCCCTATTAAGGGGACACTTTTCCGTGAAACGAGGGGCGTTATGTCTTTTAACACTATGGCCAACCCCTATTAAGGGGACACTCCTATTAAGGGGACAGGGACACTTTCTGAGTGTGCCAAATGGTCAAACAACCCCTATTAAGGGGACACTTTAATTTTTTTCTATTGTATCACAACAAATACAACAGTCTCAAAATAAGAAAAATTCACTCAACTTTATATAGTGACACATTTTGAGCAACTTATAAGGAACATACATTTTCTAACTATTATTATCACCTTTCTACTGCTGTTTGTCAAGGGCGAGCTTTTGTTAGACTACATAATAATAATAATAATAATAATAATAATAATAATAATAATAATATTTGTAATATTTTAACTGAAATTGAAATACAAAAAGAATTTTGAATCAAGCAAAATAATCTGTCTTTATTTGGTAGTAGTTTGGTGTGTTTAAATATTTTCATGGGTTGTTGTTTTGCTTGTATCTGTTAAAGTGGTGTTCTGTTCTCACCTCTTATTGATTTGATTGAATTTTGTATTTTGAGAATTTATCCAATTTTGTTGTGGCTTCTATTTTTATTGTTCTGGTATATGTATGAATATAATGTATTGTCTATTTTAATGAAATTGTTCTATTGTTTTAAAGTTCTTCTAGGCCTACTACTTTACTTATCTGTTCTGGAGGTTTTTTTGAATTAACTGAAATTGAAAATAATTGAAAATGAAAATTTGAATTTTGAAATTTGAGTAATAAACCAGAATTTTCTCCCCAAATCTTTATATTGAATATTGGAGTAACATTTGCCTACTGCATGTGTTAGTTTGTATAAACCAATCTTGTCACTTTTGACCCTTAAACCATGGGGATTTCTTTTTCTTGCACTTTCATAGGATTCTACTTTATTCATTAACATTGCATCATGAAACAATATTGGGAACATATAAAAGTATTGTTTTAGTTACATTTCTGCTTATTTCATATTATAATGGAATTGTATTTGCATTGCAAATTATTGCTATAAATTAGTTCTAATTCTACTGTAACAAATTATGTCAATAAAAATAAAATTATTAAGAATTATATGTCATCATTATATGAAAACATGCCAAAAACCCCTATTAAGGGGACACTTTTTTTGGTCCCAAAGGTGTCCCCTTAATTGGGGTTCTACTGTACTTTAAGATTATAGAATGTATAATTTGATCCCCTAATGCTGGGATCTGGGAGGAAAAAAACCCCATCCCTCCATCTCCAAAAATCTTTTTCCTACACTGGTTACCTGCTATAAAATAACATTCCATGAAGCAATCCCATTGTAACACTCTTTCATACTACCTTACACTTGCTACCCACACTAATTTAACTATAGCTCCCTCACCTCTAACATCCCACCCCTGCAGCCACGATACTCCTGATACTCATAACCACATCCTTACAACACACTCCTTGCTACTACCCACACCTTCATCAGAGGGTTATACATCATTTAGTGAGTTAATAATTATACTTGGAGAGTTATAAAAAAAAAAAAACCCTATTTATTTTTTAAAATTTATTTTATTTCTATGCTTATTTAACGAGGGTGACCCTTCCAGGTCAAAAGCAAGCCAGTGAGCTGATCAGTGGCCCTTGACATAATACAGTCATTCAAATAGAATTTTCCTAAGTAAAATTTGAAATATTTACTAATGTACAGAAGACAATTATTATAGAAAATTCAGTAAGTAGAAAAATTTAGAAGAACAATCAGAATATATTTCAAAAGACAAAGGGTCAGATATGTTCATCTCACTTTGTCAACAACCATAAAAAAGGCCCAATACTGAAGTCTATCCACAACATGTAATTAATAAATGGCACGAATCAGGTGAATGTGACAACTGGCATCATTTGTTGACAATATGCTAGTAAGTGTACAACTGAATGTAGCCTACAAATTTTGCAATACAAGATAATTCACCAAATTTTAGGAACAAACAAATTACTACACAAGGTAGATCTTAGCGATAATGATCAATGTACTTTTTGTAAAAAATCAGTAGAAACTATAGAATATCTCTTTTATAAATGCCCATGTGTAAAAGAGATATGGACTTACGTAAGTCAACATATTGATAGGTTTGTATCGCCTACCAAACTAAATAAACAAATTATACTGTTAGGAATAAGTAAATCAAATAGCGAAGCTTTTAACCATATTTTGTTACTTATGAAACAATTTATCTATGCAAAAATGTTGTTAAATAAAAAACCTGATTGTCAGGGACTTAAAATGTTTCTAAGATCAAAAATATCAATAGAGAAATGTATAACAGAAAAAGAAAAATTTATTAAGCAATGGAGTTTTTTCACTTCATTATTAAAGGAAATTAATATTGTATAATTTAATATTTATCTGCCCATCACCACAATCATATTTTTTTTTCTTTAACTGTTGTTCTCTTTTTGAATTTACAATGATGTACTCTTGTTTGTTTTTTTTTTGGTTTTTTTTTCTGTAACCAATAAAAGAAATGAATAAAAAAAAAAAGGCCCAATATTAGCTCACTGACAGGTGTTCTAATCAATAAACCATAGCAACTTACGAAAACGTGTCAAAGCCAAGTCCACAGCAGTAGTCATAATGACTTGATGAGTATAATGGGTTTCTCGTTCTACCACTGAACGATTCAAATCCAATTATTGCATAGAAATAGCTGCCAAATGAAATATTAACAATTAGTATATGTAGCATTAATTACAAATTTCTTATGTATTTTTTATGTACGTTTGCATTTCTCGTAAAATATAGCGAAGATCGTTACTGCTGTAGGCAAATCGATGCATTAAATGCTTACATGTAAACAGTGCTAAGAATCTATATAAATGAAAACAATAGATTTTTGTAGTCAATACCATTCAAATCTTTTGTATATCTAATTCTCTTAGCAACAACCGAAAACATCATCAAATTCTTACCATAAAAGAAATACTTATGCTATTTTTTATGTTACATTTCACATTGATAAAGTTAAAGAAAACTTACATGATTATGAAGACTAGAACAATGAGGTCAAACATGACAGGAAAAATCCGAGTTGTAAACAATGTAATTAGTTTCTTGGTCTAAATATAAATACAGAAAACAGAAAAATTAAAAAATCTTAATAATAATTAAAGCATGAACACAAATTATAATATAAAAAAATAAATAAATAACACTACAATAAACATGTATAAATTGAAAACATGATTTCAATTATTCAAGATTAAATTTATTTAGTCCTTTCAGAAATTTGACCACAATTAACTATGAAAATGAAAATAATTATATAAAATATATGGTATATGAACTAGTAAAGTAGAAATAAAATAGTATAATATAATTATGAATAATTTATTTCATATAAAAAAACAAGTAATTCATACAATTGAAGTCAAATTCCTTCTCAGTTCTCAGGGTAAGAAGACAACACTTGGATTAGCTTTTTTAACACATCTAATTATATTTTGCTACATATGGTGATACCAATCACCAGCTGTTTTCAAGGAGGCAATTGATAATATAGTAGTAAAAACATTTATCATGAATTTGCAGGAGATGGGTTAGTATCATGGAATTTTTTGTTTGCTCCCGAGAGTGCGGGAGCCCGTCCCAATTTCAGAGAAACTTTTGTGAGTCAAGAGCTGATTTGATTCTATGACATGCTTGGTGCTGTTTGTGATTGCAGTGTTTTGATGTTGTTTGGTTCTTGATTTTATAAAGGCAAGGCGATTGTTAAAAGCGCCATATAAATAAAATAAAATAGCATGTATTCTATTAAAAATATTCTCTACCACACATACCTGATAGAGATTAAAGCCAAGTCTAAAAAACACTGCCAATCCAGAAACTACGGTGCATGCAGCGCGATTCTTATTCACGTCTTCCACCACGTACCAAACAATATTTGAAACAATCGCTACAATAATCAGAATTATGTCCAGAATCTCCAGTGGGTCAAGCAAATTTTTACTTTCTGCAAGAATCCTCAGGATTAATTCAATCTATGGAAACAAAAAATTCCATCAAAATGAAGTTTTGTTTTAGGATTCTAATACAGTGGACATTTCTGCTAAGCTCCGCCTCTGGGATATTATTGCTAGTCCCACAAAATGACAAGTGGTAAAACATACGCAAACAAGCACATTTGTAGGATGGACAACACATGTGCCTTGTCACACACGTCCGTATTTCTACCCCGGTTTTTTTTCTTGGTCAGTTGTAAAGTTTGATTGACACTTTGAAAATATCTATCGTACTCTGTATGGCATCATGGAAACTGCACTGACAGACGGTTTGTAAAGCTTACGACATGACAGCAACACGATACAGATGCGCGCAGTGTTGAAGAATACAAACTACGCGATGATATGTCATTGTCGTGTCGGTATTGTGTCTAGTGTAAATTTAGCTGTAGACTGATTTTTGTGAAAACACTAATGTATGCAACCCCCAGGTCCTAGGAGAATGGGAATGTACCAGCACGATTCCAAGATTATCCCGGCCACATCTTGAAGATTGGAATATGGTTTATCTAGATACAGTAGATATTTATGAAATATTTATACATTAAAACATCCCAGGAATACCATAGAGAGCAGTTGACTATACACACTAACTCCTAGAAGTAAAAACTTCTCACACAACCTTTTGGGTATTTGCTAGTCTATGTTTTGGGGCCAGAATAATGATCACTCATGAAAGCGAATATATTTATGTTGGACTAGGCATATAGGGCCAATATTAATTTAAAGAAATAAACATTTGTTGTCCATTTGTTGTTATTCTTTCCATACTTAAATACAAATTTAACAGGGGGTGTGGGCACCCTGCCCTACACCAACAACCACCCCCTCACTGAAAACAATTGTACTATATTTGGCTGGTGAATATGAACTTCTATTTAGAGACATAATTTAATTATTTTCTTTGCAAAAAAATTATTAAACGTTAACTAGCACCTCACATTAACTTTTGAAAGATAAAAATCGGCCAGGTATAACCCATATTACCGACTACGAAATTTAAGTTAGTAGAACATACTGTTATTACATATTTTAGTTTCCTCCCACCATTGTATTTAGGTACACGCTACAGTACACGATACAGTACACACAATGAGCCTACAACTTTGGATGATTCAGCCCACATCTTTATGTTTGAGTTAATGCATGAATGGTTTTATATACCTTCTCAGGACTTTTTTCCTAGCCCACATATTTATATCTAATTTTGCTGAGAGTTCCACTTGAACAATTTTGTGTAACTTTTGGTATATCAGTTTTTTTTTGGTTTTTTTGTTGTTTTTTTTGTTTTGTTTTTTTGTTGTTTTTTTTTTTTGCTTTAAGCTACTGGCACCTAGCTGTTGTAGTCTTGCTTGATTTTGTTTTGTCTGTTTCTGGAAAATTTGAATTGTTTTTTTTGTAAATTTTTGTTGCTGTTAAATTAACAGTCAAATTTATGCATCTTTTATTTAAATAGTAAATAATTGCTAGATAGGATGATTTATATAATAGAATGGTGGTGGTGGTGCTGCTATTCTTTATATTTAAAAACGGAAACCTCAAACCAGAAACATTTTTATTTTACGCAAAATTAAAATAAATAGGTCTAAGCCTGCTCTCGAAGTTTCATAGTTTATCTTCCATATTTCAGTGTGATTGGGATTCGAGCGTGAGAAATCGATAGTAATGCCTTACATATCCTTAAATACAATAAACTATTTAAATGTACTGTAACTGATTATTAAATATAAGATTCAGCTACATAACTTGGCATGCCTAATTGCCCCGCAAACACATAGGGCATGCATTGTTAATCATGCATCAAAATGTTAACCTGCAAACACATAGGGCATGCGTTGTTAATCATGCATAAAAAACACCTAATTACAACATAATACATTGTGAAATGAGGAGAAAATACTACTAAAAATTGGTTTATTACAATACGGTAAATGTTTAATTGATTTTTTTTTGTATCAGACGGTGTTACTAAAAGTTCAGTGATCTCAAATTGTGGCAAACACAAAACAGCAATTCCATTGTCGAAAAAAAAAAATTTGTTTACATATACATCTAATAAGGAGATTATTACAAATTCATTTGGAGATTATTATTGAACTTAAATGATCTCAATATATTGGGACAAACACAAAATGGCACAATCATTACATTATGAAAATTATGGCAGTTGGTTGTCACTAAAAACATTTTTTTATGTATATATAGCTATCTAATTAACTTCAAAACTGCTTCAAAACGGTGTAAAAAGCCTAAGCCTCATACTACTACATGAATGCGTTTCTATTCCATCGTACGTTTCTCTGGCTGATAAGTAAGGTCTTGCTTGAATGGCTATCAGCAGAGGGGTGTAGGGTATTATATTGAATAGCTGACCAAAACCATACCAAAAACAATGATTAATATCATATCTTCGTAAGTACTTGGCCAAATTTGACGGGAAAAGCATTTCAAACAGAACCATTGACTTTCAAAAATGGCCTATATGAGCATCTACCTTGTATTCTTGTATATTGCACAACTAAGATTCCAGTGCTAGTTTAACCAATATATGGATCCAATGACCAGAAGTAATAATAGAATTGTTCCCACAATCACATTTGGCAGAACTATTTATGTGCCAATTTTGATTTTGTTTTTATATATTTTTAGTTTTATAAAATCTATTTAAAGATGTATTGTCCAATGAAAATATCAAAAAAGTCATAAAAATCATTTTTGAAACTAACATGCCCATTTTGAAGTAACATAAACATTATCAACTTGATCACAGAAATTTGTGTATTTAAAAAATAATAATAATTTATGACCAGCTCCAGCAAGACACGCTGTTTGTCACAATTTCTAACTTCTCACAAGCACACAAAACATTTGAGAATCAGAATTTTGAACATTTTTAGGTTTTTTTTAATACTCAACCAATATACTTCAAATAAACAATTTTCAATTTTGAATTTTTCCTACAACGGCTGGTTTTGTCAGAGCTGGTCACATTTTACAAGCAAAAACTGATAGAAACTCTTGGAGTAATAATAATAATAATAATAATAATAATAATAATAATAATAAAGTTTTATTCATTCACAGAAACTCAATTCAGTCCTTTACAAAGATTGGTCTTCCAGGAGGCTGTCATTAAACTTCTACAGCAAACAAAAATTTAAAAGCAAAACAAAAAAAAACAAGAGAAATTACTAGTAAAATTTAAACAAAAAGAAAGCTATCTACTAGAAATTGCAAATTGCAAGTGAAGTGCTGCGAAGTACAACTGCATAAAATGTTCTTCAAGTGAAAATAATGAATAATAAAAATATAACAAATAATATGAGCACGACCCATTGTCTATATATTATTAGAACAGCGTTGGTACAATAGTGTTTTGCTGCAGTGACATCTCTCTGCTGGCGATGGCGAGACATGGGTCGATTAAACGTAGAAATAGGAAACCTAGAAATATAGTAAAAACACTGAATAGTACTCCAGCGTCGCGACATGCCGACGTTGGTACGAGTAGGTTAGTCTACAAACGTCGCCTAAAGTAATTGATTTTACGCGGCAGAACGAAAGAAGAAACTCCGCTTTTCAGTTGTCTCAGGCGATTGATTTTTGACAAACAATGACCTTTCAGAGGTCAAATTGCTGTCAAGAATATGAATTGGCTGCTTCGCAGCAATAACATATTGGAAAGGTTTGACACAATTTTTTTTAAACCTTTAGATCTTCAGCATTTTTTGCTTCATATACTAAGGAGTTCCAAACCTTTGTTCTTTGATAAGTAAAACTATTCTTCTGGAAGTGTTTTATTACGTATATTATAATTATCTGGCTTAAAAATCAGGGTACACATTTTCTACCTTCAATAATTAATATGCTCAAGTTAATATTTTTATTTTACTGCAAAATGAGGAAGTTAATTCTAAAATTATTTCCTATGATTTTTTGTCATTTTCAAGGGACAATCTTTAACAGAACCACAGATACTTACGAAAAAAATGCTGACGATGAATGATTTAATACTCTGAATAGTGAGGACAGCTACGTCACTTATTCCTTCCCAATAAATACAAAACAACAGGCTGTGTAAAAACATAAAACAAAATAAAAAAACCATTATAATACAGTAATTAATGTTTCTTCTAAATATTTATTCTCCTATCTTGACTACCAGCAAAGCATGTGTGATAAGTTCGCAGTACTCCTCTTCATTTTCTTCCCTTTCTGGAATTGATTACCAAACAATTCTTAAAAAGTAATAATTCTCTCAAATGTTACATTTACAATATAGTAATTTCATCAATATGATGTCCCTTAACATATAAGCATTACTTGTGCTTTGCCAATCATCAAGGTATTCTGATGCACTAAGCTGACTGAGTAAAGGGAGAGCATTGTCATTTGCATATCATAGAAATTTTTTTTTTCTCAGTATTGGGACAGTATTACATAAAAATATAACAAACTAAAACAACAAAAAAATATAAAGATATGCCTACACACGTTATTCTATTATCACTCTTGTACAAAACACTTAACTAGCTATAAGTGCCCGAACAGCTACTGGATTGAAACTGTTTCAGTACCTATTTGCACGAATAGTGATAGAGTGAAAATGTCTGTCACGGCATAACACCTAGATGAAACAATGCGAAGAATGAGTTATGTTTTGCAATAGAGTTTGTTTTCTTCCTTAACCTAAAAATGGATTCAAAGGTGTTCTACTTATTGCAGCTATTTGTAATGTACACCAAACAACATGCCTTTAATCGTTGACCTCATTAAACCATAAAAAAACTTTAAAAATTATATTCTCAGAGGGTTAGTTCCAATAGACTTCAGTCTATGCAAAAAATAAACTATCTCTTTGGAGGATGGGGTTGGAAAATCATGGTTCTATTTACATGGTCTACTTACCAGTGAATAAATATCAACACAAGAATAAATTTGGAGAAGATTGCAGAACGATCAATTTTCCGTGAAAATCTACCAATGGCCTGTAAACTTTTTGGTAAGCTGTCCTAAAAAGAATGAAAAATTGTGACTTTATAATAATTCCTTACATTTTGGTAAACCTTCCTAATAGAATAAACAATTCTAACTTTATCATAATTCCTTACAAAAAATTGCTTTTGAATCACTACAGTTAAATCTTCAAAAACATGTGGAGTCTAAAAATACTTACAATCCCATCAATCTTAGTTTCCTCAAACTCAAAGCTAAGAGCTTCCGAGAGTCGTACTGTCCATTCAAAAGAATCAATTTCACCATCACTATTTCTATCTAAATAACTTATTAACTGTAAGTTCATTTCTTCTGTATTCTAAAACAATAAAAAATAAATTATTAATAACAGCATAATTTAATTTTGTTATAATAAAAATATAATACAATATGATAATAATAATTAAAAAACCTAGATTTGGATCAGAATCTTAATATATTTATACTTGAGCATCCAAACAATAAATGAATTAGGTAGATCTGTACTAAAAACATGGAAATAAAGTACTGTAACTAACAAATGTGGAGACATAAAGTAAACATGAACTGATGTCATTTTAAGTGTTTCAAAAACACGGAAGATGAGTTAATCTCACGGATGACAGCTAATATTAGCTCCTTTGATAGTACAGCTGCAGCATTGCACTGGATCCATAAATTAATGAACTACTGCATATTATAAGTCCATCTTGACATCAATCCCAATGTTATTTTCCTAATCCCAAACCATACACTAATTTTCATTAGTGTACAGTTTTTCCAGTATGTGTGCAAAGGGTCAAAACAAGTTCTATATATCACCAAAATTATCGCGCACTACAACGGATTCTAGGCTAGTGTTTTTACACCTAGCACTATGACATTCGCCTGCTGATAGAGAGGGCAGACACTCGCCCAATTATCCTTTGTTGACAAGTGGTAATTTTGAAAAATTTGTAGAACAATTAGAACCAGAAGAAAGTCACTTTTAATTCAAGATAATGTATGAAAAATTAAGGAATTCCTTGAATCAATGGGCCCTAATAAACTAAAGAAACTAAACACTTAATAGGAATATTTGAGGCCTATCTAGACCTATTCTAAAGACACAAGGATTAAAGTTAGATGTAGGCAGTAGGCTGAGATTAATTTGTACCCTAGCCTAGATAAAATCTTCACATGATTACCTGTCTGCACTGACCAAAAAGTGATTATTCTCTCAAATGCTTGAGAAATTGTTTATTTCTTTGACGAATGTCAATAAAATAGTAAACTCATGACAAGTTCTTCAAACACAATAAATTATTTATTCATTGTACTGTGTAAATGTACACCATTTTCAATCCTGTGTGCTCGCATGTACTGCAGCAGGAATCCTCATACACACAGGTAGATGTAATATCTTCACAGATATATTGATCACATCACTATTGCAACCAAATAAATTAATGCATTAAAAAAAATCCTTTCTTCATGCATTAATCCTACCTTTGTATAATAATTTCAACTAGTGTATGATACACAACTATTCCAATTTCTTAATACACACATTATCAGGGGCCCCAATCATCCCAGAAGGTGGTGGCCAGTCTGTTTAGCTGACTGAGCTATGCTGCACTATGACAGCTGAACTGTATAGTAATTTAATTGGAAAAACAAATTAGACCAAAAGGCTATGATGGACATACGACATTTCAATTTATATACCATATTACCTTTTGTGTTAACTAGAAATTTCTAATTTATAATTTTATATATTTAGAAACCACAGCAACATATTCTTACCTTTGGCCTCAGCATTTGGAAGAGTTTCAAAAACCTGCTATCATCTGCCCTGAGGCTGCCACTTCCAAGCGGATCTAAAAGATTCCATGCTTTAGCCAGCTCCGCTCTTTCTCGTGCTCGCTCCTTCTTCACATCCTTTTTGGCAAATTCCCTGTCAGAAAATCATCATTAAAATATTTAACAAGATGCATTTGATTTTGTCTAATAATCCAAAATAAAATGACACTAGGAAGACTTGTCTCCTTGTTACTTGCCCAAACTTCTAAATGGAACAATATAAATTGATGTTATAGTATTTCACATGCAAGAATTCTTTGGCTTTGAACTCTATATTGTTTGCATCTTTAAAACACTTCAAATAAAAAGCTTGGTGAATCGTAACATACTGCAGACATTATCAGTGTTTTTTATGTATATGAAATTCTTGATTAAATGACATGGCATTGTTTGCTTAAGGAATCGGAGTCGGAGATATATACCATCTATCTATACTGTAAAATTCCATATTTGAAATGCATACTATTGTATGCCCATATATAGTAATGATGTACAGGTATATATGGTCATGATCAAACCTATAATGGTCATGATATTATGCATCATGACTATTGGCATGTCACATGTTTTTGTCAATAAAATTTGATAGCCTGGACAGGGCTTTCTGTTCAAACTCAAGGACAGAACATGGATAAAATCACACAAAGCAGTGAGCAACCCCGAGGCTAAGCAAACATACTTACCTCCAATTCATACTCTGCTTTCTCAATAATATTTACTTGATAGTATTTGAGTTCTTATTTGTAAAGCAGTCCAAAAGCATTTAGATTGACTTACCAATAACTATCCACAATGATAGCTAGCAAGATGGCTGTAAGGAAGAAGACACCAACGAATAGGTAGATCCCAAAATAGAAGAAACTAAAATGATTGCCAATATAAGCTGGAATCATTATTTCCTAAATAAAAAGAACAAAATAAAATATCAATCAATAAAAATCAAAGAACTCAAAATGTATATTTTTAATATAATTGATTTATTTATTCCAGAACCCAACACTGTACAGACACCAATACAGGGTTGCAATAAAATACAATACGAACTATAAATATATAAAAAACATTTAGACCATACAGAGTTCATTTTTTTAAAAGTTGAAATATTAGAATTAAATATATCAATATCAACACACATCTGAATTAAATTTTTATGAGTACAGTAAAAGCAACATGGCAAAAATTACCAGTTTTAAAAACAAAAACACACGAAAACTGAACTTAAAATTATTACAACAAAGCTTGTGCACAGGAAAATTAAAGTCCCTATGACTAAAAGCTGATAGTGGGGATAGCTTCATCATTGTATATAAAATTCTGTATAATATGTTGCCCATCTATTTTGTAATATTTCAATACTGTTCAAATAATTATAAATTTAGACATAGCAATTCAAATATTGTTTTGCCTCTAAAATAGAGGTAATATCAAAAATGAAGCTTATCTTATAATTGGAGCATTAGAATGGAATAATCATGGCTTAGATATACAAAATGCAGCAACACTGTTAATTTAAGCATAAGAATAATACTTTATAAAATGAATAATTAATATGGCAGTCATTCCGACAATTTGATGTCTAGCTCTTCAATGGTTGCAACGTGTACACCTATTTTACTATTTAATTTCAGTATTTTGAAATTTACTCACTTAAAAAACACAATAATAATAATAATAATAATTTATTGGATCTTCTCTTTTAAAACAGAGGCACATGTTATATAAAACGGTGAGTCATCAAATCACATAAACATAAATAATATACAGGAATTTACATCTTAATTAAAAGAGGTAAGGTAAATAAGTCAAATCGGAAGTTTTATCAAACAGAAGACCGATATGAACAATTTAAATAATACATCATTTCAATTTGAATAACATGATATTCGATTGATATAGTTTCAAATCATATATGGTAAAATATCATCTATTTTACCCCATAATGATTCTTCCAATCAATCATGCTCTATAACAAATAATGATACTGTTACATTGTATACTTACTGGGTAATTTTCAGTTGACAACAAAACAAATAGCCTCAAAAAAGTTATAGCAACATTATTAAAAGCACTGAAAAGACAGAGAAACACTAAACATTACATTGATTTTTTCATACATCAATCATTGGAGCAACACAAAAAAAGCGTATGAAACCGTTGAATTGTTTAGTTAGATAAAAACGAATATGATATAGTTGTTAAGTCAAACAATTTGACTAGTTAGAGATCATATCAAACAAAAAAATCCCATATAGGGTAATTCTATGTCAAATCAACCAAGAATTTATCTCAACCTAAAGAATTTGACCTTAAATTTTAGTATGTGGTTAGGAACCACGAGAAGCGATCAGAAATAAAAACAAAAGTTTTGTTCTAGTCCACTTAATTAGTAAGATATGTGCTAACAAGTTTGAGCTAATTAGCGATACCTTGCATAAGTATAACACTATTGTGCTGGTTTTGGTGTCATTTTAAAGCTATTGAGTAGTTCTATAACAGTATAAATAAAAAATCTGCAAGTCAACCATAAAAAAAAGTTGCTATAGATGAATTTGAAGTTGAATAAAATAAACACATATTTATTTTTCTTCAAAATTACATTAGAGATACAGTATAGGAACCCCACGATTTCATTCAATATAAAAAAAAAAGAAGAAACAAAAGCTGCCCATGTTGCATTAACAAAACAATCTAAGGTTTAACAACATTTTGACATTGATTTGAAATAATATTTCCATAAATTTCACCAATAGTGCATCTGACAATGTTTTATGATATGAACTGATTATTGTATTAAAAATTGAAATTTTTCTTAAAAATTTTGTGATTGTAAGAGTTTACTATACTGATGTAATGGATGATTCAAATTCTTTTAATTTTACTGATTTTTGAAATGACATGCAATTTTGAATGGACATGCCATATATAACTGTTCACTGCTTAAAGAAGTTTTAGAGTGCCCATCACAGAATTTATTGGGAAGCTTTTTTACATCATAATTTACTGCATCTCTAACATGCCGTAGACGGAAAAAAAAGATATTTGAACTTTATAACTTTGAATTTTATAATCTGTCACTTTGTGGTTGAATTATACAGTTAGCATATATTTATAAAGCTATAGCAGGGGCGGATTTAGGAGGGCCGGGTAGGCCCCGCCATCCCTCCCAGCCTTTTGGAAAGTCAAGAAAAAAGAAAAGAAAAAAACTGATCGCCCATATTGCCCGAGGTTATTTTCGGGCGTCTAGAAAACAAATATTTCGTGGGGGCATGCCCTAGACCAAGTAGGGTGGTGTTATCTCGATCGGCCCCCATCTTCAGCCCCCCGCCCTTTCAGTCTGCCTTTCGGACATCTGTGGATCCACCACTGTATAGAGCTACTCAATAACTTTAAAAGGACACCAGAACAAGCTCAATAGGTGATACTTACCGAGATATGGTCAGTTAAATACCCAAGTTATCGCTAATTAGCTCAAACTTCATTAGCACATATCTCACTAATTAAGAAGCCTTAAGCTTTCAAAGCTTTGTCCACACTATCAAATTTTATGTGACAAATTTGTATGATGTGCCCATATACGGGCACCATGATGTCATATTTAATTACCTCAATATGAGCATATCACATCTATTTGTCACATCCAATTTGATAGTGTAACCAGAGCTTTACAGCTGTTTTGACATTATGTGTACATTTACATACAAAACATTTAATGGTTACAGTAATCATTAGTTTCTAAGTTACTAAATGGTGGACATTTTTAATTTATGCAAATTATTACCTGATAATGGTAGATTTCAGATATAATTTTTACAATCAACTGAACAAGTTTTGCCAAAACAATCTTTAACCCTTTGAACAATGCATTATTAACATCTTGTGACATCATCACCCTGAGTTATTTGGACAAAATATGCTTTTTTTGATTACAATCATCACCACTACCTCCTATGCACTGTACCGCTACCATAGCCATCCATCAACCTGACGCACAACTATCATCACTGCCACTGGCACTAGCACCACTATCGTGATCGGCCTAGCCTAGGGCTAGAAACTACACTGTTTACCTCACTTTCACTTTCCAAATCACTTCCTGGATAATCGTCATCATCAATATTTTATCATAAAGTCTCAATCGTAAAGCACCGTTGGCATTTATTGTCAAATTATTCAATATAAATTTGTTTTTTCAAAAAAATCTACACCTACGAGGCTGGCCGTTAGAACGACTTGGGAATGATGATGTCACAAAATTACGTCATATTACTCATACTAGTCAGGTGATTACCCCGAATAACGTCACCTGACCCGCAAAGCCGGTATACCGACCTTTAGGGTTATTGCAGCGTAAGCGCGGCCGTTTTTCCGGCTTTCCTCGTTCAAAGGGTTAAGGATATTTAAAATAAAATTACTTTAATGCACATGGGCCAAGGATATCCAAAACAGTGAACCTAATGATTTTTCTAAAGTGGAAATCTCTTTACAAGACAAGCATACACACGCACTCACACAAGAAACTCTAAATATTCTAAGTCACTTTAAACCTGGACCACAACGAAAACCAGTGTCTTTGCACTGCACCTCAGTATAAAGGAAGTTGAATATTAGTGTACATCAGGCTTACCTAGTCCAGCTGGTTTTGAGAAACCGACACATGAATTGAGCCTAAGACCCGGGGACTGGAAGGCATGAATCTTAACTACCAACATATCCAACTGTTCTCTACAAAAATAAAGCGGCTTTAGCCCATTATTCTCTCTTAGCATGCCGCTAACTTGTCTTTTTGTACTTCATTGTGTTTTTGTATATGAACATACCAAATATATAATAAATTTATAATAAATACCCATGATAAACGCTGGTCTCTGTTGTGGTATAATTTTCTGATGTACAGTTATAATCCTCAGGTATGCTTTGGTAATCCTCCATAAACAGGTGAACACCAACTGCTGAGAACAGCATAATGAAGGTGAAAATAATGAGAAATCCCTGAGAAAGAGAATGAAATTCTGTTCAGACTATCAAATTTTATTTGACAAAAATGTGACATGCCTAAATATGGTCATGAAGACATCACATCATGACCATATATGGGCACATCATGACTAATTTGGGCATACAGCAGTTTTTTGTCAAAGAAAATTTTAGAGTATGGACAGAGCTTTAAAACCATAGTATGGACAGAGCTTTAAAACCATAGATATGTGTGGTGTCATAACAAAATGAGTCTTGTTTTTTCGTTTGTTTTTATTTCTTGCTGTTTTCGTGCAAAAATCAAATGACTAACCAAATACAAAGGAAATTTAACATCACCAAAAAAAAAAAAAAAAAATACATCATAATCAATTTAAAGAGAAATTGAAAGGAAAAGAGCAATGCGCAGAAGGAAAACATACAAAAAAAAAACAAAAAAAAAAAAAAAAAAAAAAAAAAAAAAAAAAATGAAATAACACGCTAAACTTATGAAAGGTCAATCTGATATATTCAAGAACTATACTGTATATGAGGAGATATTTTGAGTGAAATATGTTTTTAATGTTTCTAAGAAGTTTAACATTTATCAGTTTTGCTTTAGAGGTGATTGTCTCTGAAGTTTTTAGACATCTGATTTTTAGAATGATATTTCTGGTTGACCAAAATAAACTTATAGTAATCAATCTAAATGTATCAATAACTCATGTTTCATTGTTGGTAAAACAAAAATAATTTTGTCGTGACAGCCAATAGTAAGAGCTGTTAGTCTGTAAAAAAAAAAGGAAAAAGAAAAAAAAAAAAAAAAAAAAGATAGCTACAGAGAGAGCCTGGTATAAATGTAAAGCTCTGGCCATCCAGATTATGAAATTTTATTTGACAAAAACATGTGACATGCCTAAATATGGTCATGATGACATCACATCATGACCATACAATCTAGGACAAAAGTAAAAACTGGAATTATTGCTCTGGATGTGATGATAAAAAAAAAATCAAAATTATGAGAAGGGAAGTTAAAAAAAAAAAAAAAAATCAACAGATACGTGCAGTGGCACCTCACAAGGCTCAGCATTATTTTATTATTTATTTAGTTATTTATTAGTACATACAATAGTTGACAACAGTATAAGAGATGACAATTTAGACTAGATTTAATATTAACAAATTAATTATATTAAAACAGAAAAATTATCTGAAAGGAAGGAAAAACATCAAAACTTTAAAAAAAAAAAAAAAAAAAAAAAAATGAAATAACACGCTAAACTTATGAAATGTCAATCTGATATATTCAAGAACTATACTGTATATGAGGAGATATTTTGAGTGAAATATGGTTTTAATGTTTCTAAGAAGTTTAACATTTATCAGTTTTGCTTTAGAGGTGATTGTCTCTGAAGTTTTTAGACATCTGATTTTTAGAATGATATTTCTGGTTGACCAAAATAAACTTATAGTAATCTATCTAAATGTATCAATAACTCATGTTTCATTGTTGGTAAAACAAAAATAATTTTGTCGTGACAGCCAATAGTAAGAGCTGTTAGTCTGTAAAAAAAAAAGGAAAAAGAAAAAAAAAAAAAAAAAAAAAGATAGCTACAGAGAGAGCCTGGTATAAATGTAAAGCTCTGGCCATCCAGATTATGAAATTTTATTTGACAAAAACATGTGACATGCCTAAATATGGTCATGATGACATCACATCATGACCATACAATCTAGGACAAAAGTAAAAACTGGAATTATTGCTCTGGATGTGATGATAAAAAAAAAATCAAAATTATGAGAAGGGAAGTTAAAGGAATTTTACAACAGGATCTGCATGGTCTAAGCAAATGGTCTGATGTCTGGCAACTGAAGTTTAATCTAGATAAATGTGGAGTATTTCATATGGCAAGCAATAGGATAATTGTCACCTACAGCATGAGAAGTGGGGAGATTTAATAGTATGTGATGAAGAAAAGGACCTTAAAGTGATGCTTGACCATAGCCTGAAGTTTAGAAAACATGTTGGAGTAGTTGCCAATATGGCAAATTCATTAAATGTAATTTTAATTATATTGATGAAGAAATGTTTAAACCACTTTTCAAAGCACTTGTACGATCACACCTGGAATATGCCAAATATGTTTGGAGCCCATTTTTGCAGAAAGATGCCAATTTAATTGAAAAAATGCAGAGCGAGCTACAAAAATGGTTCCATCTATTAGCTGGTTTTGCAAACTGAGTAATGAATATCTAGAATATGCTTCCTGCTGACAGGTCCAGTAAGAATATTTTCCTTCTGCTATCATTAAATTTATATAATAAAAAAATATATATAGTATATAAATAATGAATTTAAGCCTATTCAGTGGTACTTGATGAATTATGGTGGGGCAAAGAAGATTTAAAAGTCTTATAAATAATAGCGCCAAACAAGACAGGTGAATACCATAGGCACAACATGACTATATCATTATGGGCATACAACAGCTGTGTTCGTCAAGGAACATTTTATAATTTGGATAGAGCTTCATAGGATACCATCTTAAAGTGAAAAATAAGAGTCGTTTGTTTCTAAAAATGTAAACGTCCAGTATCATTATCAATTGACTGGCACTTGCAACAGTTATTGAAATTCTTAATTCATAGTGCTTTAAAAATATACTTATATTTATTTAGAATCAAACTTAATACTCACTTTCCCTAGTTTTAAAACAATTGAAGTTACCACATCATATATGTGACCAACGTTTCTTGATTTGCAAAGAATTATAGCTGCACGAAGGCATCGAAATGGCTGCACAAGACGCTAAAAATAAAGACAGCAAACAAAAGTATAAAATTAGGTACATCTGCATTGGTCTCTAATAATAAATACTTAATAGTGCCTTTCTTCAATTCAACTACTGTAGAGAAGTATTACTAAAATTTGCAGGTTGTTTGAAACTTGCATACGAACGTGCAGTACTAATAGATATAATGCACAGCTAATGTCACCATGCACCCCTTCATTCACTTTCAATATGTTATACCCTGGATGATAACTCACACCCCTGGATACTAACCTGCATTCAGGGATAAGTTGCACTCCTGGGTTATGTCTATGCATTTCTATATGCATTACAGGATGTACCTGTGGGATGGTAAGCAGACACGTTCTTGCCCTGGGCTCCAAAATGCCTACAGTAGTTACCAATGCCATAGCCAGGATTTTCAAACAGTATCTGGGTGGACCCACTTTACACGTAAATTCAAATAATGTGGACCAGTTTTCTTAAAAGGTGAACCATTTTACGCAAAAATATGAAAAATCTGGACCCATTTTCTAAAAAATTTACCCATTTTAGGCTAAATATAAGAAATCTAGACTTGTTTTGCATAAAATTGCATAACTTGGACCCATGTTTAAAAATGTGGACCCATTCTTTGTGGATCCATTAGAAAACTTATGTGGGACTGTCCCAAATGCAGGCTACAGCATTGCTAGTTACCCCCCTAATCCCTAGATGCCAAGACAACATGTATTATCCCTAGATGCTAACTTGTACAGCATTTCTAGGTGCCAACATGCATGCCTGCATGTGCCTCGAATTGCTACTGGAAACCCACGTAATTCAATTTTATTATCAAATTAAAAAAGCATAAATCTAAAATACAGTAATTCATAAAATAATCATTATATTTTGGTATTAATAATACTTAGTATTATTAATAACAGCAAAAAATTAAAGAATACTTACTATCGCTAGTACTTCCTCGAGTATCAAAATCATGAAATCAATAATATAAAAACAAACAAATATAAACTCCACCCTGTAAAAAGAAAACAGATGGGAAACACTTCAATAATAATAATAATTTATGAATCACATCTTAGTGGATGAAAGTTGTTTGAAGCTTCTTTTCATTCCCATCTGCTATAAAGACAAATTCATGATTCTATTTTATCCCAAATAAGCCCATGACAGTATAAAAGAAAACTATTGATTTGCAGGTAAATTCAGTCACTGGAAATATTTGCATGTTACATTACCATACATCAATTTCTACCAACTTGAAATATTCAAGATGGATTCATGAATACCAAGTTAAAAATTAACCAATTTAATTTAACTGAATCCTTGAAGCATTATTGTTATCTTGAACCTTGATCAATAATAAACCACTATAGTTTCTATTAATTATTGCATCATTAATTTGGGGTATGGAAAATAATGTTATTGGATAAATCTTGCATCATAAAGGGACTAAGCTGTGTTATTAGAATTTGGAGAGCATGAATGAGCTGAAATGAGATCTGTCTTTATATGTTCAGCATGCAGCGAAAGCTCTAGCATAATGTACATCCTGAGGTGTGGGAAGGCATATAATGTATGTCCGTAAAGAGGTCTGAAAATCTGTCGAAGAGCCAGGGGTCACAAGGCCCTGTTCAAGATCCAGGTTGATTTGATTATACAAAGTTACTTATATTTTGAGTATGAGTTAAGTTGTCTAATGTTTAATTTTAAGCTACAAAAGTTATGTTCATACAGCCTTCCATCTAAAGTAAATTTACCAAAGACGTAAAATTTCATGTGCGAGTTACAGTACTTTCGACTAGAGCCCACACAATACTTACCCAGGGCATAATGTTCTTTTTACTTCAAAGCTAGTTCAAAGCTTAGAAGTAACTAAGTGAAAGTTCAATGTAAAGTGATAAAATCACCATTTTCGTTGTCTCCCAACGGTTATTTTGCATACAAATTCTTGAAATTGTAAACAATTGTAAAAACATCGTGTCAACAAAAGTTTACACAAAACAGGAAATGTTATTTTGGCACTCATCTAGTCACCTTTTGAAAAAAATCTGAGGTAATAATGAGGGTCGTATTGACTTGCAAGCTCTGATGTAAGTGCATCTAGATACTCTGAGCGCATATGCAATATATTCCTTGTGTAGTAGCACACATACTCCTGAGACTTTGTTAACTTTAGATCGTTTAACCTTCTGGTACAAAACATTTTTTATGAAATTGCAACATCACGATATTGTGAGTACAAGTTTAATGAGTTTTAGCTTGTATGGGCTGCTGTAAGGCTAGTCTTGCACTCATTTTAGGGGGTTGGCTTACACATCAGCAATACGAAAACAAGATTATTTCAGGTCAGGGTTTGGGGATTGACTTTCTACTTGGTGTCAACTTATACTTCGGAAAATATGGTACGCAAATAAATAATTAGCATATATTCACACGTACCAAAAACAACAGGCTCTGTCAATTTATACCACCTTTAGTAACTAAATTTGAAATCTTCTATGGGAATTATGATAGTATTTATAACTTAGGGTAAATTTCCTGATTTCTGAAATATTAATTATGCAAATGAGCAATTAGATTTTAAGCCTGTTACAGACAGTACATCTTTAATTTTTTAATACGTAGCCATAGCCCAACATATTTGTTTATTAATTAGCCTACAGTAGCACTACAGTAGTGAAATTTGACAGTTATTGTAGTAACCATGGGAACCAACAGAAACACTCAGATGATGACATCAGTGTCATGCTCTATATGTTATGAAATTTAAACCGGAGTTCAAAAAGCAAAGAACAAAGAAAGATTTTGTCCTTGAGCTCTGCTGGACCTTTTGTTCAACAGCTCTGCTGGGGCAAGAATAACCATTGATACAAAGCTAGAGATGAGGCTTTACAAACACAGAGCAGGAATTACAGAATTTATGACAGACAAGTAGAAATTTTGTTTACTATAAAGCTAGTATACTTCTGTTATAAACTCTGAAAAAAAAACCACTTTAAAAACATATAATTGCTTCAGAATTAACAGTATATTTCTATCTACCACAGCATTGGGTTGGTTAGTAATCCTACTTTGTTTGTTAATCTATTTTAGATGATAATAATAAAGATAAGATTTTTTGTTGGCCTAATGGAATTATATACTTGTAGGTATGTATCCATGGAACGCACCATACTTCATAAATTGTTTTAAAATATTTACCTTGTCCATTTATTTTCATCCAAAGTCCAGAATATTCTCCATGAGAGAAATTTGATTCGAACAAAAACATCTAATGCGTACACTAACAGGCAGACAGGAGTGAGTACAAACACTACCTTAATATGGTTACTGCAAATAAAAAACAATGAGAATTACACTGGTATTGGTACTGGTAATAGGCGAGACTTTTCTTATTCCTAATTATTTTTTTTTTAATCATCGGAGGAGGGTGGCATAGAAGTAAAACTAAAATTTTGTTTTCTTACAGTATTTAGCAAATAGTTTTGCCAAAATCATCCAGATGGAGAGGAAAATAAAAATAAAAATTTTATTTGTGAATGTAAAATAGGATGGTTAAATGCTTCAAATTTATATAATTAGGAAGAAATATACATATCTTATATTTGGAGATTTCAAGGCAGTCGAGGGCGTAATAAAAATAGAGAAAAACTTTTATTTTTTTTCTGAAATTTCCACTTTTTCGTGGTAGCAGGTGTGCTAATTGGCCAAAAATAAAATTTTATTTTTATTCGAAACCATCAATATTTGCAGTCGGCAGGTTTGCTAAACAAGGTATAAAAAAGTCTTGCCTTACTTAACATCAATAGTTCAGATCTTACACACATCTAAGCATACAGTAGTAGGCCTACAGCATATCTCACAGAGTATATCTCACAAAATACATGCAGTACATCTCACATAGTACATCTTGCATAATACAAACAAACCTCATGTAGTACACATACTTCTTGCAAAGTACATCTCACCTAGTCCGTTTCACATATCTCGCATAGTAAATCAAACATAGCATATTATAGGCACAGTATACCTGACACGTATATCATCATTTAGACATTATGGTTTACAAAATGTACTGTTACTCCCAGATATCTCTGTTAAGTTTGAAAAGAAACTTTGAATAACTCTCACATCGGTAGTTGACTGTTACTGTGTTTTTTTTTTAAGAACTTAGTACCGGTATTTCCAGTTTATTTTTTTTGTTAGTATCATTTTGTAATGTTGTTGGCTAATTTTCTATGCGTCAAGGAAGACGTACAGTAGTAAGTATCACAATCGGCCATGAAGCATCCAGACACATGCAAAGTTTCACAGTACAGTGTATCTTAAAGGACCTGAGGAGAACACTGTACTGCAGCCCATGAAATTTGGAAAAAATTAAATCGACAAAAATTTGCCGATTGCCGAAGTGAAATTCATGGGCTGTGTAATGTACTGTGCAAGATTTTCTATGCAGATATACTTTGTGAGATATATGGGATTATTCAGAAGGAATTACATCCAAAATACTCACTCTACACCGGGTGGTTCTAGGAATGTTAATATCAAGTGGATTACTGTCATGAAGAGGATGAGTCGGTTAAACCAATTGCTCTCTATCATCATAAAGCACCTGTAGAAAAACCGAACCATTCTTTAAGCTGTCCAAATTATCAAAATATATTTTTATTTTAACATCTGGAATGAGCATGTGCAGGGATCAGTGGAACCTGGCGGTCGGCAAAGGTAAGGTAAGAAAGGTAAAATATATACAAAAATATGTGACATGCTCAAATATGGTCATGATGACATCACATCCTGACTATATGGGCTTTCGATTTGCAACATAGATCATAAGGACTTTTCAAATGTTTTTGTTTTGACTATTTTTTTAATAGAGTATTGCATATTTTGACTCTAATTTTCTCACCAATTCAGATGTACATGTAAGAGTACATTTTCATGAAACAGATTTACATTGTAAGTTACCTCCTAATATTCTTATTTGTACGATTAAAAATTACTCTTATTTGTATTTTTCAATTTCCCTTTTTCATGAATCATGTTTTACTGATTGTAAATTGACTGTATTTAAAAAAAAATTATTCTAATTTTCCAATTCATTACATCTCTTCAATCTTAATTCTCTTCTGTAGCAACTGTTTGGTATTTTCCTATTTGTCTCAATTGTTAAAATTCAATATGAATATGAGTACATGTACACTTTATAAATGCCCAACCATTTTGTGATGAAACTGTGTTAATAATCCCAGTAAATTTTAGCTATATGCACAGTAGTGTAGATATTTTAGGTCATTTAAAACTGTCAACTATTTCTTCTCCTTGCCACTATGTCCTATGCCAGTATGTTTCATACTTGACAGGCTCCACCTATTCCATAACTTTGGCAGTGACTTACTTGCTTAGTTTTAATTGATAAATTTGGTCACCAAATTTTAGCCTAAAGTGGAATAGGGTCACCACATCAAAAAGTTTGAATACCAGGAACAGAGGAATACACCCTCCCCCTTTTCCAATTAAACCCTGTGATAAATCGCCTCCTCCTTTTGTACCATCAGAATACTTTAATAGCACACTGGGGAACGTAGTAAGTTGGAATATTTACAACCTTTTTTACTAATTATAACTCACCATCGTCCAAACTTGTCCTTGAAGTAAGAACGCGCTTTTCCATACTTCCCCCGACCACTGAGGGCATCATCAATGTGTGCTGCTGCTAATTTCAATTCCCGATTCTCACCATGTAATTCTGTAAAACTCTTTGTCAATGCATCATGCTGGTTTTTAAAAAAAATCATTGCAAATAAAATTAAATATTATAAATAAACATATAATAATCTGGTAATATACAGTACATATAATTATAAAATTATATTGCCTGTTGCCAAGGTTTGGTTTCTGGCAAACCCCCTTTTTTTGTCCAGCCAATCCCAGTTACCAAACAGCCCATAAACACTAACAAAAATCTTTCCCTCTATGTCCAGCATGTTTTTTCCTCTTTCCTTCACATTGAAAATTGCTTTTGTTGGATAATTACAATACTCTATTTCTTTTAACTGCAAACCCAAAGAGGGTTTACAAAAAGAAATTATTTATTGTTTAAAATTTCAATTTGGAGCGTAATAGTGCTGAACGAGCGCTGCAAACTGATATATAGAGTGCAAGTGATGGCATTACTCAAATTACACAGTGTATTAACTAGGAAGACTCGCCTTCATTATTAACTGCCAAAGAAAAAATGTATTCACTATCATACGTAAATTTATCTGATCTTTTCATTTATTTTACAAAAATGCCTCATTAATTAGAGTAGTAGTAGTAGTAGTAGAGTAGTGTTTGTGCAGCAGCTGGACAGTCAGTCATGTGGTTCAGAGTCTGGACAATCTCAATGGAAGATACATCGCAAGGGAAATTACGTGGCTGTAGTCGTTTCTAAATACTGTAGGAAGCTGTTTCTGAATCAATGGCATGTATGTATAAATCTTAAGGCAAGAGAGTAGGCTATAAATGCATAACTGCCTATCTGTTTGAATGAAATGGAATCCCAGCTTGCAAGTGAAGACTGATGCTAAGATTTTAATGCACATCACTATCAGCAACACCAACATGAACAACAAAATTTTGGGCCTTCCCTTGGCTTATCTGGCTATTCGCTAGCTGTGACCAAATCAGATATAAGCATGCTTTAGCCTTGATTTTAAATAAACTACTACGTAGTTGTTTTCACTGCCTTTAATTTTGCGACTTTTTTGTTGGGATGTACAGTATTTTATAACTAATCATAAACGATAATAAGAAATGTCAAACCCAGAATTCCCCTTTAAGTCTCTGAACCCCCATTGGGCCCTTACTGTACGATCGTATTAACCAATGATCAGAATCCCCCTTATGGCCACATGCTTGAAAGGCATGAAAATCTAAAATCTTACTGGGAGTTTTTTTTAGTGTAATATCATATTTAAAGCCAAATTACTTTAATGATTGAGTTACTATGGAAATATTACCTTGACAATTTAATGAAAAGAACAGTCAGACAGTTCAAAGTGCATACTGAGATTTACTATATAAATTTTGTGAGGGACTGTGTAAATATTTGCTATTCACCGATAAGTAACGTTTGAGTCTATACTCCTGATTCAACTAAAGCCTGGGTAATAAATACTGTGTAACTGTAGAATTGAACATTATGCTTTGTATTTTACTGTAGGCTTCTGATTTACTGTATGTTTAATTTAAAACTTGAACAATCATTTATCATCAAATCATCTGTACAAATGAGAATTTGTGTCTAAGATGATAGAAAATACAGTATATAAAAAACATGTTTCAGAAAATGAACAATTTTAAAATGATTAAGTAGGTCTATACAGTACTGGACGCAGGGTTCCCGGAACGCCGCCCTCAGCAGCGTGTGCGAAGCACAACTTGAAGTCACAAGTGGAACGTGAAATTTCGATATGGTTTTGTAGTCAGATTTGCGAGAAAAACTTTAGCTACCTGTATTTCTCGACAGAGACGTCAGCGGAAGCCCACACACCTTGTAGTTATTGATATTTTGGTTATAATAGAAAATTTTTATTTTTTGTTGACGTCACACTCAGAATATAGCTAGATTACGTCACCTTTTCATGGTAAGGCAAACTTTCCCGGCGTGCTTTTTTCATGGATAAACAAACACCACTGCTTTGCACATGGATGGCTTGCCTAGCTAGGGTTACAAGAGTCGCATTGTTAGCATTGTATGTATAATACTTAAACAAGGTACGTCTGCAACTGAATTATTTACTATCTTAGTTTTTTTTTTTCTTTTTATTATTTTTTTCAATTTATTTCTTTCGAAAGTGTACTTTCTATCACATATAATTGCACTGTCTACTTAGGCCTAAGCCAAGTCTTATTATGCCTCAACGCCCCCCGCTACACAGTACATCAGTAGGCTAGCAGCCCACCCTCCCATGCTACAGTACAGACGTTTGCTAGGCAATAGAACGTGATTGCACCTTCCTTCCCGTCTATGTTCATGTAACATAAGCATATTGTTAGCTAACCAGTTGTGTGTATTCCTTTGTGAAATTGAGTACCGCGGCATACAGTACTCATTTTCACAAAGCATTTGCATCCCCTCTTGGAAAGAAGGAACTTCGAAATAATTGTCTAATAATTCGCTAATTAATCCCCAAAATTTAGCTTACACTTACTGTATGCATGGAGGGAGCACTTAAAATGGACAATAATCATTTCACTACTCGACAACAACCGAACTTTATTCATGCATTACATAAATAGTTTCATCTTGCTGTACTACAACATCAATGGCGCATGGTAACAACCAACTGACTGCAGACAATTTCCGGTCACACATTACTCTCCATAATGGAGCACCCTCCCCTAGTTCCATCACCTCTGGATTAGATTTCTTCAGTGTAAATACACACCAAGGATAACCAACAGAAGTCCTGAGACTTAATACAGTAATGATAGTTAATTACTGTACTTCCAGTAGGTTATTTCCAATTGGGTATGTACTGTCTGACATGATTTTAAAAATTCCAATTTCCATATATTGAACATTTTACCTAATTTGTATTTACAGTAAGTAATTTATTATTATTTTACAATTAAAAATTTAATTGAGAACAAATTTCCCCCTCAATTAACAGACAGTTAAATAATACCTTGGTTTCCTGTATTCTTTTGCATACTGTACTGTAGATCCTTATATTGGTTTATGGTAATCAATTTGGATTTTGTAGTTAAAATGTCTGTAAATCAATTTTTTAAAACTGTTTCTTTGATTTGGAAGTTATCCCTTATTTAATTCATTTCAAATGAACTACACTTGTTCATTAATTTGGATTGAATTTTTGAGGGCTGTTTTTTCAGTTGTTGTTTTTTTTTTTTTTTTTTTTTTTTTTGTAGATACTGTAAGTTCTTCTGTAATTGACATTTAAAATAAAAATGTTAATGTCTTATCAGTATCTGTACAGTAAGAAGAAAGGTATTTATAGCTAATTATCCACATGCTACTGAAAAATAATACACAGTAGGTTCACTGTTTCTATAGCCTAATTAAAAAAATGAAAATCAAATAAATGTCAAGATCTGAAGGTAACACCTTTTTAAGAAGTATTTTATAACATATTCTTAACAAACTTTCGGCAGTTACACGCAAGTCTTCATTAAGTATTTAAAAGTAGTGAACGTTATAATTTTTATTAAAACATGTTTGGAAAAATAGAAAATAAGTCTGAACACCATGACCTAAAAGCAATAAGCATGCATCAGCTGACAGATGTCAGAGCAAAAATAGTTCAGGAGAAAAAAAAAACATTCTGGCAGACTACTTTTTGCCACCGGACACCTACTACTTGTATGAAGGAAAAAAATATTGAAAAAAAATCATTCTTACCCCGTCTATTCCAGGAACAAGGCATAGAGCTGGCGTAAGTAATCCATATAAAATGAAATTCTCTTGAGAGTCTCGTTCTTTAAAGGTCCGTATTGAAATCGGCGATTCCATCATAGTCTCCCCAGGTATTAACTTGGTATCTGAGCTATTCAACGACGCACAACAATTATTCACACCTTCATTGACTTTTGCTTCTGGGCTATAATTCTGCAAGTCCAAGGTATCACTCCTTGTATGCTCCTTAACTAGCAAAGAGAAGTTGTTTGGCGCAACGATTGCACTTTTTCGTGATTTTCTTGGTCTTTTCTCAACATCAGTTTTTATGCTATTCCCATTCCTCATTTCCCAATGTTTCAATGGTACGATTTCCTTCTCCAACGGATCATCTACTTCTAGAGGAGTTAAGGAACTTACAGAATGTTCAACTCTCAAATCTTCATTACTCTTTGCTTGATCATCGGTTGATGTATTTCCAAGGCTCTGTGTCAGTTCCTCAGCAGTGGAATCACTTTTGCCAGGGCTTTTTTCTTTGGTAGGATCAATGGACGGTAGATTTAATATTTGACAGTTTTCTTTGGGAAGCTGAAGGGTTGGCACACTTATTTTCAATGCAGAAAATGCTTCGGTTTTATCCTCCACTTTCAATGTATTATTTTCATCTGCATTTTTATCATTACCAATATCTTCCTTATCAGATTCCTCCTCATTCTTTTCCATTTGAAGGATACAATTTGTATATTCCCTAATAAGGGCATTGCTCTCTTCTTGGTCTTGGTCTTCCCTTTCCTCGCACTCCATTTTAAATCCAGGAGTATTTTGACAGGGAGTCTTCTATCTGCTACAAAATATCAGAAAGAGAAGAAGCAGAAAATGTTGTCATAAAATACATTGGTGATGTAAACTTAAAAAAGTAACATGACATACTTCTGACGCCTGCTATGGCCGCCATTTTGAATTTAAAATGGCCGCCTCTAAAAGACGGGATCCATATATCTTGGCCTGTCTCTTATACACATCTAGATGTGTATAAGAAACAGCCCCACCCATGACTGTAAACAAAACTAATGGAAGCAACATCATTCTCAATTTTTATTAATGTACTACTCCTGTAGAATTTATTTTTTTCTAACCTGATTGTGATGGGTCTTTATGATCATTTTGTCGGTAATTATGTTCCACATTTACAGTCAAATTAAGGGGCGTCTATTTGAGTATTGATTGAGGCAGACACGTTAAAAACAAATTTAAACCCCGTTTGAAAATGAATTGGCGTCGTCACCAGGTGAAGTTCTCCCCATATGAACGAATTAAAAGAGGATACACCCAGAGGGACACACAAGCTTTGGCTTCAGAAGTCTCGATATCAAGGTACTGTATGTAGCCCTACTATAACTAGGGCCTAGGCCTAGGCTAACCTAGAATATCATTCATTTATCATCATTATTTCTTAAATTATTAAACGTAACTAGGCCTAGGTAGGCCTACTGTACTACTAGGGACCACACATAAAAAATGTAACTATAAAGTCAGATCAATCCATTTGTATTATAATTGGATAAAGTATTCTTTTACGAGTTATTTGACACGTCTTTCAGCAAAATTGGTTAAAGTGTTACGGAGTTAGAGCATTTTGAAGTTTAAGGATTCGCATCGTTAATCAGTTCATTTTCCTATGGGAAATTTTGGTGAATACACAATCTTATTTACAGCTCATTAAATATTCATAAAAAAGTAAACAAATTAAAAACCATAGAACTCTTAACAATTACCCTTTTTGTTTCAAATTTTATTCACATGTATATCAAGTTACATTAATTCAATTAAACTATTTTTAGTAACACCTAAGTAAAAAAGACACCTGTTTCCATGGCAACCAAAATGGCTATATTTTAATAAACAAAATTATGCATAAATTATATGTAATTTTTGTAAATAAGCCCATTTGATTGGTAACAAATATGCATAATATTTGTTACGGTTGTTACAATGAAATTAAAATTAATTATACTCATGAGAGGCTAGTTACAATAGCAACCATTTTAAAAATTTTGTAGCCTGTTTTCTTAATTCTGTGAAAATTGGTGTCCAATTTATTTATTATAAATGCTGTTAACCCAGGTGCTTCAATGGCATCTTGCAGAAAAAAGTAAGACTTAACACCATTATGGTAAGTGCAATTACCCGAATTTAAATTTTTGATACTGTATTGTATTCCTTCTGCCAATTCATTGTTCTTTCTTGTTTTGTTTTGTTTGAATAAAAGGTAAGTTAAACATAAGAAAGGAAAAGGAAAGAAACGATATGGAATCATAAGAAAGGAAAAGGAGAGAAAAGATAAGGAAACATAAGAAAGATAACAGTAAGAATGATAAGGAACATAAGAAAGGAAAGGAAAGAAATGAATTTGGAATCATAAGAAGGTAAATGGAAAGAAAGATAAGAAATATAAGAAAGCAAAAGGAAAGGAAAGATAAACTAAGGATGAATAAGGAAAAGGAAAGATAAGGAAACATGAGAAGAGAAAAGAAAGGAAAGATAGACATGGAAAAATTAGAAAGGAAAAGAAAAGAAATGATAAGAAATATAAGAATGAAATATGAAAGACAGATACGAATTATAAGAAAGAAAATGAAAGGAAAGATAAGGAATCTAAGAAAGGAATGTGAAAGATAAGATAAGGAAACATAAGAAAGGACAAGAAAAGTAAAGATCGGGAACATTTGAAGGGAAAGGAAGAGAGACAAGAAGCAAAAGGGAAAAAAAATGAAAGGCTTTGGGATGAATAGGAAAGTAACAGGCCTTGAAATGGTTCCAATTACCAAAGCATTGTAATAATAACATTTATTGATAATCATCAAACCAATCATTTGAACTTAATTAATTTTTCTTCTTCTCTGTTGTTGTTAAGCGCCTCGAGGTTGTATCAACGTGAGGCGCTATATAAATCCAGAATTATTATTATTATTATTGTAATTAAATTATATTACTAACTTATGCAAATCATAAACTGTACACTATTTTTTTTTCAGATCGAGGAAGTGTAGATGGCCAATGGTCACTATTGAAACAACACGTGTCGTACATGTTGCATTCAGGATACCTGCTGTACCTACTTGGCTGACAACTTTGCTTTCTTCTGTATCTTTCTGAAATAAATGGACAAACACTGCCTGTGGTGTTATTGTACTGTTATA
>NW_022693771.1:408932-411416 GCF_011630105.1 Anneissia japonica | reverse complement strand
TATATATAGTGAGGGATTGAAACCCCAACCTCGAGGTAGGGAAACCAAACCAAACCTAACCAAACCTTACAGAAAAATCAATGAATAAAAATTACATTTGTATATCTTATAATTGTCTCTTTATTTTTGGCAGTGTATATGTACCAGCGTTTGATTCTGAACAAGATTAATGTTTTCTGAAGTTTATTTTCATAATGTAATAAACAAAACACAAAAATACGAAAAAGTAGTTTTATGTGAAGTAAAATAAAACCTTATTTATAATAAATAAAAAAGAATAAAAATTAATAGATAAAATTAGTTTAAAAAAAACAATTATTCCCCATAAATATCTCATTTTTTAATATGGTTTTCTGAGTATAAAAATACATTTATTAGTATAAGGCCACCGTACGTTGTACTCTAAACAAAATTTTACGCAGTACGCGGTAGTTATACGATGTACCGATGGCCTTGCCTATAGTACCCTAAGACTACCTTACGAACTTTGACTTGCCGCCATTTTTTGCTACGAAACGAAAAATATGTTTCAACTACATCTACCAATTTAAACATTGTAGAATCGATTTTTGAGGTATTCTTTCACATTCCTTAAATTCCTATATCTTAAAAATCAAATTTAAAGTTTCTCTTACCTTAAAATCGTCATATTTTTTGAAAAAATAACGGATTTTTGTTCAATCTTTTTTTGGTCGATAGTGCTAGGTCTCGAGTTTGTTGTGAGTGAAGTTTTGCATTACGACGTTCAAAGCCCTACGAGGTACACGCAAAACACTCCCTACCGTTTGCAGGGTAGCGACATGTCGCGAATTTACTTTGCAAAGTGACGATGCACAGACGGATGCACGGTAGCGCATTTGAGGTCCCTACTACTATTAATATTATTATGCTAAATCTAATAAATATATAAAAATCTTATTCTTTCTTATTTCATTTTGAGAACCATCTGTGGCCTAAGGCCTAATAGTAGTAGTAGCTTCTACTAGGTTAGCCTAGGCCTAACCATATAGTGAAACAGAAGGGACCTAGGCTAGCCTAGGTCTAGGGTAGCGAGGGCCTAGTGGTGTAGCCTAGGCTTAGGCCTAGGCTTAAGGCCTTAAACCTAGCTTAATAATACTGATAGGGCCAGGCCTAGACTAGGCTATGCCCTCCTTTCTAGGACTAACCTGGGTAGGGCCTCCTTTGAGGAAGAAGTAATAACTAACCTGATCCTGATAGCAGTAAATGTGTTCTTTGCTATAGGCACCATATCAAATTGTTACACTATTCAGATTCTCGTTTGTTGTTTTTGTAACATTCAGTATCTCCATGGTTAGTGTGGTGATGATTAACGCGTTATCTGCTCTGAACTCTTTGCCGAAACTTCAGTTACCAGCAGAGGGCGGCATTTAATTTTGTGTCTGCACCCAGGGGCCCGCAGTTTTGCGTATACTCCAAAATCGGAGGGTTGAATTACAGTTTTAAAAACTCCGATTCTGGAGTTTTCGCGTATGGTAGGCAAAACCGCCAAAATCGGAAAAAAAAATCAAAAAAATCAAAAACGGAGTAACAGTAAATGAAACCTACCAGATGCTCTTATTTCTTATCATGCCCTTAAAGAACCGAAACACACCCCACCATGCCCAATAACCCTGCACCCCGACACCAATACGATTGTCGGATTCAATCCCGACGAAGACACATCAACTCCGAAAAACCGAATTGAGCACGACGGAACGCACCCTATCTTCCGGAGTATGCACTACACCTTCTAATTTGAAATTAATCTATGTTTTTTGTTGTTGTTGTTGTTGTTGTTGTTGTTGTTGTTGTTGTTGTTAATATATAATAATATTTTGAGTGAGGTTTCTCTAAGACTTTGTGTTAAAGGGATTTTGTTCGCTTTTGTGTTCCTGCCGACTCATTCAATTTATTGTACTTGTATTCTTTATGTATTCCACCAGTGTACTTTGTTTTTTGGCGAATAAAAATTAAGAATAAGGATTTTCTTAGAAATAATATTTTCTAAAGCATTATAACAAATTTGGTATTTAAAATAGAGTACTTTACCATTATTATCATGAATATCAAAATTAATTATTTCATTAGTGAGGATTAACGTAAAACATGTGGTATCAAAAATAAAAGCTCCTTTGCAAAGATGACCAGATCACTTTTACCAATGGACAATTACAAAATAAATGTATAATAGTTTCGTTTTCTCCAACACCAAATGAACACAAAGAATGATCCCTTTTAACGCATTTTAAAAAGAAGACAGTTTGTTGTAATACAGTCGAGTCCGCCAAAGTCGACTCTGTTTAAGTCGAAAATTCGCGTCAGTCGAATTTTTGAAAAAGTCCCAATTCTTTCCTATGTATTACTGTGTAAATTGTTTGTTTAATTCGAATTTTTATAAGTCGAATTTCGACTATATCGACGGAATTTTCCGGTCCGGATAGGCCGATTTTAAAGTAATTTCAACCACACAAGTCGAAGTTCCAA
>NW_022693771.1:405059-407791 GCF_011630105.1 Anneissia japonica | reverse complement strand
TTTAAAAGCATGTACATGTCATTTAAATGCATGTTCATGTATATTTAAATACTTCTTACACAATTTTAAAAATAAGATACGAAGACTACTTTTTCCAATACAGGATTTAAAACGTAAATGTTTATTGTGAAACAAACTTTTTTTTTTTTTTTATTAAAAAGCAATGCTTAACATTTTAATGCTACTATGTAATGCTATCTTTAAAAATATAACTGGGATAAAATTAGCAATACCCACTAGGTGACTGTACAAAACACAGAACTTGCACATTATGAGATCGCTAAATACCAATATTAAAATATAGAGGTATGTAAAAGGTCTTTGCTTAAAAGAGAAATATTGCAAATAATATTTTATTTATTGCAGAAATGAAGAAACAATAGGAACTGACAGCCCTACATTTTACTTATTTACCAAAATAACTTAAATGTTAAGTTCCAATGGAAATATATATAATTAGGGCAAGGAGAAATGTTATTATATTTACAAGTTACAGAACCATTTATGTAAATATACTTGCACAGTAATATTGAAAAAAAAAACCAGACATATAATCCTACAAATGTACATGTTTAAGAACCAGTTTATGTAAAAAAACTTAGCACAGTGAAAATAAACAATAATTTAAGAGCTGTCTTGGTTTAAATGAGATATATTGAGAAAAAATAATAAATAGATTATTATGAATAATGTCAGTTAATTCTGACGAAACGTGAAAACATTACCAAGTATATTTCCTTGCTAGCCTTGCTAGCCTAGGCCCTGGCCTATGCTAGCTCGATTACAAAATAAATAATAAAATCGTTCGCAAATAATACTAGGCCTCATAGGCTACGACCCTACCCTACCTAGCAACCCCGAAAAAGTACACCGGTCCCGCCGCCAGGCAGTATCATGAGCATGTGGTGAAAACAAGGGTGAATTTTCTAACTTCTTAAATTTCGTGATTTCTTCGTTGCTGGCCTTAAAGCAAAGAAATCGGTTATCCTTTCTCGGCGCTTCATCCTCCTCTAGGCTATTTTTGGCGTGTCGCATGTCCTCGATCCCAGAGAAATGAAAAATGTCGAGCGCCCAAACTTTTGTGATGACGTTGTGCCAAAGTAAATAAACTCCGGAGCACGCGATTGGTCAAATAGCCTAGGCAACAAACCTCTCATTAATATTCATTTTGAAGTCTTGCTGGTTACGTCATTCAGCTGGCTGCAGCTTTGTTTTGATTCCTACGATCGGACTACGATCGATAGCGACAAATAAACAGTGCCAAAAATGCTCCCATTTTGTAATAAATTGCGCTATTTTGGAAACGGGGGATCGTTTTCTGGCAAAAGGGGGTTCGCTGGCAAAAGGGGGAGTTCGCTGAAAAAGGGGGGTTCGCCCCTGGCTACGGGCCTGATTCGACTTATGCGAACTCGACTGTAGTTCTATTCAAAATTTATATTGGAAATATTTCAGTTTCGTGTCCATAATACAATTATGTGTAACATATTTCACTTCACTCCTTACTATTGTGTATCACATATCATTAATTTTATTTCCCCATTTACGATGTAATTTCCACATGATATTTTGAATTGTTATAATCTGCGACAACGTTTTTTGTCTTCTAGAAAGTGTTCATGAGAAATGGGATTGAAGGTAGACTGTGCTATAACACATCCATTGTTAAATAAAATTCAAAATTTTGTACTATATGTTGCTTTAACCCAATTAAATGTAACAAATTTACTTCAATATTTTAAGTGTTCTTATTTCTTTTCTTTTCATTTTTTTTATTTGCCACATTCCCCCCCCCCCAAAAATCAGACATTGTTGCTTATGCTATAACGGTTTATATACCGCCGATCGCGATTTTTTTCCCGTACGAAACATTTGCATGAAACTTCAATCGGGCCATCTCGGATTGACTCGACTAAGTTCGATACGAGGAACAAGAGCAGACACTTCGCAATGTCGTGACGCTCGAGTTTTACTATTATTGCTCTTTCTATGTTTAGTACGGCAGCTTAGGGCCATATTTGGACTTAATGTGGACGTTCCGGACAAAAGCACCAATTTTTTTTTACATGCTCCTTATGGTCATAGCATTCAATTTTTGGTAGGAACCACCTCATCCGAGGTCATTATGGCGGCCATCTTGGATTTCAAAATGGCCGCCTAATAAAACCTATGTTTATCTATATCTCCCCTTCTAAACCACTTGGAATTATAATTCTAATGTCTAAGAGTATGTTTATATGATCGAGGAATACCATCATATCATTTTTGACCTGGTCAGATTGCCACAAATGGGTCATGTAAGGTCATTCAAGGTCNNTTTTATGGTATCTTTAAAATTACGTAATTGTCAAATTTTACATTAGAATCATACCCAGGCTCTCAGAATTCAAACTTTTTACTATGAACTACAATATTCCATTCGAGGTCATTCTGACAGCCATCTTAAATTTCAAAATGGCTGCCACGCAAAACCTATATTTATCACTATATCGGCTTTTAAACAACTTCCAATAAGAATTATGATGTCTAAAAATATATTTTCATTGTCAAGGATCTATAGCACTTGTGCCATGGTCAGATGGTCATTTAAAGTCAGTCAATTTCATTTCTCTGTTAAATACGTAGAAAATTGTAATACTTTGTAAGTGGTCGTGTTTTACAGCAAAATCATACATAAGCTCACAAAATTCAATTTTTGATAGGAACTATTTCATCAGAGGTCATTATGACAGCCA
>NW_022693771.1:400778-402507 GCF_011630105.1 Anneissia japonica | reverse complement strand
ATTGTCATAGTATGTAACTCAAGTTAAAATAACACTTTTCATTACTCGTGGAGCTTAATCAAATATCTGTCTCTTATACACATCTAGATGTGTATAAGAGACAGGTATTTTAGAGGTGCCTCTTCTCAGCTCTTCTCTTAATTTGAAAATAACTGTCACCCTGTTTCATTTGATGAAACGCCCCGAGAAACGCGATTTTCCTTACTCTCTGTGCTTTCCCCACAAAGTGTATATTTTTTGTAGCTAGGCCTAGGTAATTATGCAAAACCCAGAACTAACTAAAAAATAAAAATTGCCACAGTATGTAACTCAAATTAAAATAACACATTTTTACTCGTGCAGCTCAATCAAATATTATGTCATTTTAAACGACCCATTAGTATTAGCAGGGAGTGGTATTAGCATGGTAACATCAATGTATTCTTAAAAATTAGACAGCGACGTTCTCTCAGATCAGATCAGATGTTGTTGATGACCTTTTGACCTGAATTCTGAAATATGAGATTTTCGGGTCGATTCAGTCGAGACGGCCCGAGTGGAGTTTCATGTAAATGTTTCGTACGGGAAAAAAAATCGCCTACCGGTCAGACAAATACTACGTATTAATGCTGAATACTGTGGTAACACGTATAGAAGAATTAGAATGAAAGAGTGATATTGTAAGTTTTTAGTTAGTTAAGTGAAGGATTTCCTCAAGCATTGTAAAGGGCTTCTTTAATTTCAAGTTGGTAATTATGTGTGTAGAATCAAAGGACGGATTTAGGGCCGGGCCGCCCCACCCCCTTTTGGAAAGTTAAAAAAGAAAGAAAAAGAAGAAATTGGTTGCCCAAAACTCCTCAGAGGTTATTTTCGGGCGTCTAGAAAACAACAATTTTGAGGGGGCTTGCCCGCACCACCTAGGGTGTGTTCAGTGACGTAGCTGGGGTGGGGGTGTCAAAGGGGGAAACGTGCCCCGTGCGCAACGTTTGAGGGGGCGCTGAAATGGGAGAATGAGAGTAAAACAATAAGCACTTTTTTGAAAAATTTCGTCAGGCATGAATATTTTAATAATAATCCGAATGTGTTGTTTTTGGTGGCAAATTCATAAATTTTGATTTCTTTTCAGTCCATTTCGACCGTTTTCTTTTGTTTTCTATCTTATTCTGTAATGACTACATGACTAAAGCTCATCCTGCCATGTCTCGGAGCCACGATGGGAAAAGCAAGACTGCCTGCTTTGGCACTACTTAGTACCGGTATTGAGCGTGATGAAGCAGACAATTAACATTGCATAACTTTGATCATGTTATTAACTTATTTGCTGATACAAAAAAGCACATAAAATTCAGTTGCAAGTTTAAACAATGTAAAAATTCAGCAACTTACAAGACTCTATTATAAGATAAATTTAGAGAATAAGAATACTGAGATGTAGGCACTATGCGATTAATACAACAGCCTTACAAATTATGATAATGGTAAAGCTGTATACAAAGTTCCGAACATTGTAATGCAGTTTCAATAGTAAGAAACAGGGATGGCGCCAGGGTCCCCTTCGGGGATACCTGCGCCCGCCCGCGATTTTTTTTTCCGTACGAAACATTTGCATGAAACTTCACTCGGGCCATCTCGGATTGACTCGAGTGAGTCCGATACGAGGAACAAGAGCAGACACTTCGCAATGTCGTGACGCTCGAGTTTTACTATTATTGCTCTTTCTATGTTTACCTACGGTAGGCCTATGAAATCT
>NW_022693771.1:396933-400616 GCF_011630105.1 Anneissia japonica | reverse complement strand
GGGCGCATTTTTCTACTCTTGCCCCCGGGCGCCAGAACCTCTAGCTACGCCACTGGGTGTGTTATCTCAATCTTCCCCACTTTCGGCCCCCTTCCAGTCCTTCAAGAATGGTAAGACTATCTGAATTTGATGTAACTGAATTTTAAAGTTGTTGGAAAATGTGTGACAACTTCTCCCGTACGGGCTCGGATATTAGTTGGGACACAGTCTTTTACATTTAAAACAAAAAAATTTCTTTAAAAAAACGCCGCAACTTCTGTAGACCTAGCTTATTTAATTTGTGTATACAGCTACTTCCAAATTTATCCTATGTGTAAATTTTATTATCGTATTAGCTGTTTCAATAAATAAATCTGTAACTACATTTTCATAGGTCATTAAATACAGTATATACCTTTGCTTCTTTATTGTTAAGGATAGGCCTAACTTTTTAACCACAATATGCATAGGCCTAATACTGTATATGAATAAAAGATTATTTTTTAAATAAAATTTATGTTAAAATAAAAAAAAAATGATAAAAACGAATACGGAATTATCAAAGGGTGGGTTATAAGATTCTTCCTGTGGCTGTGCCCCACTTTACGTTGTAATCCCATATGATAGAATTATTAAGCTGTCACCTAGACTCAAGGCTCGACCACGTTGATAACCTTTAGAGGTTTCATCATCAGATATTGTCGGTCAACTGCTGGGAAAATTATTCAGGATGTCGACGCCAAATCTTTTTCTTTTTTTATGTTGCACCATTTCACTCTTTCCCAATAATTATACCGATCTCATCTCTTAATCTTTTACGTTGTTTTAGTTTGTATGTTTTGCCATCCATGGGGTCTGCTGTTTGTATTTGTTACAAACTCCTGCTGACTAGGCCTACAAGGTAAATAACCAGAATGAAAACCACTGAGCCAAACCGCATTTTTACCATTATTGTTATTAATATTAATAATAATAATAATAATTTTAATATTATTTTTATATTTTGTATTCTTTCCACTCCCCACTAGTTGGCTAGGCCTTTTTAGTGGGGAGTTTGTGGGAAAGTAAGCCTCTCCCTCTTCCCATACATAAACTTGTGATTCAAACACACAATTGATCCACATGCTTTAACTACTGTTTATTTGCACTGTTTATAACATGTAAAGTTATTTCATTTGAAAAGTGAATTTTGTTGTTATCTATGAGTTGCATATTTTGGGAGTTGAAGTACTGTATGTATGTCATTCCTCTACATTGTTAGTGGAATAACGTTTTTAAAACTTTTATTTCTACTATAAAAAAATGTTATTCAATGGCCATTTTCCAATAATTTCTCAGTATTATTTGCATCTGTTGTGCCTGTATTTTTTTATTTATTCAATTCTTGCTTATAACAGTATTTAAATATTTGAAGATTTAAAGTATCATTTCTATTACTGAATTTTTTCATTATTGGGCCATTTTTACTTACTTGTCATTTGGGACCATTTTTACTGGGGCCATTTTTACTGGGGCCATTTTTACCGGGGCCATTTTTTCCTGGACCATTTTTTCCTGGGCTATGTTTACCAGGGCCATTTTTACCTACAATGTAGGTAAAAATAATAAGCAAGAATTATCCATTCTCTAGCACAGGCTCGGGTACATGTTCGTACCATTTTTGATTGACAACAAAACCCTCCTATCTACAAACTCCCAATGATTTTTCTTTCCAACCCAGTCATGTATTCTTTTATATTCTTTTTGTGTTAAATTTGGGCATTCGCTCACAATATGGTTGATAATTTCATCCACCTGCCTACACATTCGACATTTACTTTCTTCTTGGAGTTTGTAGCCTATACTTTAGCTTTCATACGGTTTGTTGCTGCAACTAGTGCTTGTTCCTGTGCTGCCATAATAAAGCTCTCAGTCTCCCTTTGTATGTTTCCTTTTTTTAACCATAACCAGGAATCATTCCCTCTCACCTCTTCCATCTGTCGCATAAATTGCCCGTGCATAACCTTCTCTCTCCATTGCTCCTTTCTTCCAATTTCCTTTCTTATCTTATAGTCGTTCTCTGTTTCAGTGTTGCTGGATCTGGTGCAGATTTTTCGGGTAGAATTTATCAGTCTTTCATCACTAACACTGATGTATCTTTCCAACACCAAGATGGCAAGTTCTACACAGTCTTCAACATTGATTAATCCTCTTCCACTCTCGATATAATATGTAAATACGATCCTCGTTACTCTTTGGATTATGCATTGTAAGTAGTTTCCTAGTCTAAATCTTGTATTTCAGCCTTTCTCCATTCTATGTACGCAGCAGAGTATCTCAACAGAAATATAGCCCAAGTATTAATCGCTTTGATGATGTTGTTTCCGCTTAGTTTTCGTTTTAAGAATCTTACGTACCACGATCCTTTTGTATTCTTTAGTTACTATTTCTTTCATCTCTTTGTACTTAATGCTTCTAATATGCCCATATATTTTTAGGTATCCCTGTCTTTCAATCCTTTAATGGTTTTGTCGTCTGGCAATTGTAATCTCTGCTTTTTCTGATTTACCTCTCTTTATTACTAATACCAAAGCGTATATAACTCTTTGCTTATACAGCACATTTTTCTATTCCAAATTCCATTCCTATTTCTTGACTAAACACCAGCACTGTTTGGATCAATGAATCTAAACCTTTTTCGTTTTTAGAGAAAAGCTTTAAGTCACTCATAAACAGGAGGTGGTTAATGCTTTCCCCATCACTATAAAATCTGTAAACTGGTCAGATTTTCTTAAAATGTGTTTCAACGGTATTAATGCAATCACAAATAACAATGGCACTCATCTCGAAAGATTTACTGGGTTCTTTTAAGTGCACACGAGCCAAGTTGGGATACGCTAGGCCTACGGTTTATTTGAGAATACTTGTTGCACCACCAGAACCATAAAGCGTGTGCCGTTCGAACATGTAGTGTGATGGCCTAGCACATGGAAATACACTTAAGAAACATGTGAACACTATTCAAATCCGCAATAGGAATATCTTCAAACCAGTCGACCCCATCCCGGGACTGTGGTTATATATTTGTATTTGTTTTAATACATTTCATTTTTTTAAAGTTGTCATGCTGTTTGTGGAGTAGGGGGGAGGGGAGGGTTGACCACAATTGCGTCTGGCACCAGCGGGACCCCTCTCCCCGCGGTGTCCGACGGATAAAAAAAAAGACAAAATAATTTGGCCACAATGGCCTGTTACCAAAACCCTCAGGGTTCTGCACCTCGAACAGGGGTGAGTTTTTGTTGATGACTTTAGCATTTTAAATGACCCCAAAATCCACACCTAAATCCGGATTCTCACCAAAATTTATTAAATTCTTTATTGTAACTTGGTTACCTCTTTCAGAAAGTTTCATTCAGATCAGTTGATTGGTTGAGACATCTGGTCTTGGACGTTTCTTTTTAAATGGTCTTACTCATCCAGTGGCCGAATGTGCAGATCAAGTTGCGATGATGATGATAATAATAATAATAATAATAATAATAATAATATTAATAATAATAATAATAATGATGATAATAATAATAATAAATAATAAATAATGGTAATGATAATGATAATGACGTTGATAATCATTCTGATAATGATCATTAATGATAGGCCTAATGATAATAATGATAATAATAATAATAATAATAATAATAATAATAATAATAATAATAATAATA
>NW_022693771.1:390442-396736 GCF_011630105.1 Anneissia japonica | reverse complement strand
AAAAAAAAAAAAAAAAAAAAACCAAAAAAAACCCCAATAGGAATCAGTTTGATTCATTCATTGGGGATCATGTCTTTTTGTTTTGTATTTTCACCGAATCTATCTTCTGATTTATCTATTGTAACAGCATATTCAGATTTTTTTTTTCAGAAATTCATACGACGTATGACCTTTTAAAATTCCTTTACGACCCAAAATGATCTCTATTATCAGTGGTCGCACAGCATTAGATTAGTTGTCAAGTGACTCATGGGCTACCGAACGTAGGTGTATTGTACAACTTTTTTGGCGTTCCATAGCAAGACACCGACATCTCATTCGTTCATCAGGTCACGCACGGGGAGCTAGAGAGCGAGCACATGTTACAACAATGGCATCCTTTTTACTCAGATTGGGTCGATTAATGCCACAAACAACACAAGTAACAACCAGGTACTGTCGACGGAGTGCAATTTTGGAGACTCAGTTAATGAAACATGGGCACGAATTAAGTGTATTTCGGTATGAGATTTTTTACAAACGTACCCCCTACCCTACGGTCCTATACCGACTAGGCCTAGCCTAGGGCCTAGCCTAGGCCCTAGTAAGTAGTAGCCAAGGCCAGCCTAGCTTATCAGGGCCCTTGAGGGCCTAGCCGGTGTATTCGGCGTAGCGTAGGGCTATTCGAGGCCTAGAGCCTAGCCTAGCTAGTAGAGGCTAGCGTCTTGCCCTGGGCCGTCCTAGACTCGGTCTGAGTAGAATACTGAATAGCTAGTAGGCTAGGCTAGCTAGAAACATAAAAAATTGAAATGTCACAAATATTTTTTTAAATATTTTTAAAAGAAAGACATAACTAAATGAAGCATTTTAAAACAAAAATTATGTAAATCAGCCCAATGCGGATATATTGCTATTTTAAATACAATTTTTTATGGAGTTATTTTCTATTGTTTTTATTATACAAGAAATGTGTCCCTTACAGTATAATTAAATACAATAGTCACTTCCATAAGTAGGCCTACAGCGAAACGTGCCCAAACCTGGGTCACAGTGACTGAAAAATCCTCAAACTAAACATTATTATAGACCTACAATTCTAATAATACCCTAAAGGCAAACTAATAAGGTAAAACCTATTTACCAAAAACCTTGAACGAACAACACACACACGTCTGGACTTCATGGGTTCTAGTAACGTTATATGCTTCACGGCGACTAGTGCGCCCTCTCATGTTGGCCCTGAAGTAGCAGAGCTGCTGATATGGTAGAATTATGTAGCATTTTAGGCCATGTTATCAGTATTTATTAATGTAACATCATATTGTCTAATTATCATACATAATTATATTACGTAATTATTACATCAGGTCATCGGTCACCATCACATGTCAAGGGTATTTAAGGTCAATTTATGAGTTGATACCTTTATAGAGTGTAAATTTGGGTAATTAGCGACTTTTAAAATGATTTATTGTGCACTAATATTAATATTACTTTATATTACTATCATAATTGCTATTAGTTATGAACTATTAATATTATTCTTAATTTTATTATTAATAAAGCATTATCAAGGTCAGTTTCCAAACATGACAAAAAAATATACAGAAATAAAAACAAAATCTTTTTTTTTTTTATTTTGTGTAATGACACAAGGCAGCAATCAATTCTCTTTTGTGGATATTTTGGGGTTCTGAAAAGAACTGTTTGTTTTGACAAGTATTGATCTTCATCATCCTCTACTTTTTTCAGATTTTCAAGAAAATGTTGATTTAGTACATCAGTCCCATAGGACTATCAAATCACCACTCTTCATATCTGCAACAATTTCATCGGTATCCAAATAATAATGATCGATTTCCTTTGTTAAGGGAGCCACATATACAATCTTGAATTCTCCAGTTGCTTCCTTATACTCAGCTATAGTGCATTCATACCGTGTGTCGGATATGATTCCATCATTCTCGTTTGACCACAGATGAGTTATTTTCTTTTCTAGGAGAACTAGGGGATCCATTATTATATTCTTTATGTGCAGATCATCTAAATCTTCAGAGGACATCAGAACAAATAAATTTTCTTTCAATTTATCAACAGAAAATTATTTTCCTTTACAAGAAAACAGAACAAGGATGCATCTGCCTTTTGATTTAGAATCTCCTTCCGTACATTCAGTTGGGCCTTCAATGCAATCAACTGCCTTTTCTTGGATGTCAGCACCTCCAAATTTGAATTCATGCTGATATTATCTTGCCATAGTCCACCATACTGTATTAGGTCATTTAGTAGGTTTTCATTTAGCAGCCTAGCCCTGTCTTCCCTGCTGATGATTTCTTTCCGTTTTTCATCAAGATGCTGTTTCTTTTGAACAGTCAATGTCTCACTTCTCTCTGCTTCTAATTGCTTACTTTTTAAGCACAGTAGTCTCGCCTTCGAGAGTAGATCCTCTTGTTCTTCCACTGACTTCTTCGCCAACCAATCTGATGTCTTGTTTGAATTTATAGACTATTTTACTCTCAATGTAGCTTAGACTTGCATTCGGTGCCCTCCTGACATAGTGGTCTAGTAGCCCAAATACTCGTTCTCCACTGATGTTGTTACCTACACATGACCTGGCTTGCTGTTGTAACGCTTCACTGGGATTATGATGTATGCCACCAGGCAGCTGATCATCAAGTTGTCTCTTACATACATCAAGAATAACGTCTAGAAGTTTCGACAACAATGTTTCAACTATCTTATCACTTTCACGAGGTGTAGTTAAGTTATTGAAGACAGCATCTCTGATTACTGGAACATCAGCAAACAAGCATTCTGCTTCACCTCTTACAAGTAAGGATGCGTCAACCATCCACTCCTCTATATTTTTGACAGCAAGCGTAAATGGCATATTTAAATCAAGAATGTTTTGGTTCCTTTCTACCAGCCTCATCCAAGGACCCGACACATACTTACCTATTAGGCCAAGAGCTCGGCATCCTGTTGTGTATTCAGACGTCCTACTATCAATCAACACAGCTCTTTGCAAGTCGTTCGTTGGCGGCCACACTTTGGTCAGGAATTCCACAATGTGGGGCAATAGAAGGTAAACAGCTCCAGCATTACGATATAAGACGTGGAACCTGTTACCCATCACAGGTGATAAGATATCGGTAACTTTTATCCACCTGCTCTTCAGAAATACATCTATTTCAGCTGGCACTCCAATAGCGTTGTTGAAGCAAAACTTGCAGACGCCAGTAATTAAACTTTGAGCACCACTTAAGCTTCTACGTCGAAAACACATGGCTCTGTGTTCCACCGGCAGAATCTCTTGCTCCCATGTTGAGATGGATTTATCACAGGATTTCGCAAATGTATCCAAGGGGTGCATTCCACAAAAAAATTCATTTAGATCTTTGATACCTTCTGACATAGAATGAACTAGTTCCCTATTAACAGCCTTGTTCACCCCACAGCGGTCCGTCATAGTGTTTGAGATTGCATCCAAGATGTGCTGTTTAGATGCAGAACCTCCTGTTGCCTGGCTAGCTGCTCCTAGATCTTCAAATGTTTGTAGTATCCCCTAAGTGTTGGCTGCAGCTGTCCCAGATGGTAGCCTGGTTATGCCAGTTGTATATGTGGCATCTTTGTCTGAAATTTGCACCTCCAAGTAGTGTGTACGTTTTTTGTTTGTGCCATCATACTTAAGGGTTGTGTCAATTGCTGATTCTACAGTAAAACCTCACTAACTTGTATTCGGGATATCTCTCTCATTTTCCGCAGCATGTGCAAACAGGAGACTGCATCAGGTAAAACTCCAATTTTCACACCAGCAAGTTCTTCGACTGCATAACACAGTACATGTGCAATGTTCCTCGCTGGAACCTCCTGCTCAAGGCAAAAGTAAACTGCATTCCGCACAGGCCAGTTGAATGTTTTACCATCTTTTTTTGTGACTATCTCTATTGGTGATGATGCAGTTAACATTGCAATTTTTTCGTTAAGCTTGGTGTTTTCATCCTCTAACCATCTCAACTTCCTCCTTAGTACATCAAGTTTGTTTTTCACTTTTACCATGTCTGATTCCAGGCTTCCAGTTTTCTTCTTATATTTACTTGTTTGTCTGTATTTCTGTTTTTTTTACGGATGATAGTTGACCTTTCAGGTTTGTCAGTTGTTGATCTAAAGGTGTTGATGGTTGTTTCATGGTTTACTTCATTTTGTGTACTTTTTCTTTCAAACACTTGATCTGCATATTCTTTCGTCTAATTGTCTGGTTCAACTGTTTGCAGCTACCTATTTTTTTCAGAACAACTTTTGGTTTTATCTCCAGTTGCTTCTTCAGATCCACTACTGAAGCTTCTAACAACTTCACCTCAGCTGCCAACTTTTCATTTACAGAAAACTGCATCTCACAATCTACAAGAAGACAGATGAAAATAAAAAATAAAAAAAGCCTCCCTCCCTCATCACTTTTCCTGCCCAAATAGGGTGATAAACTAATAATATTTTTATAGGGCCTAATGAGTTTAAAAAAGAAGCTTTTTAACTCTGATTATTCACCTAAAAAATACTTTACAATCACTAACGATTATAATTTGGTATATATTTATATTAGATTTCATAATTATTATCAACTTACAGATTATACGTAAAATATATTACATTGAATCTCATAACTTTAGGCCTAATTGCAGGGCTGAGACAACAAGGCAGCCAGCGGAGAAAACATTGTTTACCCCGCGTGTAGCCGCCGTTAAATTAACAAGGGCGTCCTCTATCGCGTACGAGCCGAGCCTAGCTTCGGTACGCGATAAGACAATAGAATGATGATATTTTATGCTATCTTTTTAATTAATATGCACACACATATTATTTAGAACTTACTTTCCTTGATAGTTTAAAAACTGAAGAAAACAAACCTGTTAATTAAAAAACTAGCGAAGGTTTCCTTCTAATGATAACGACGAAAAAATTGTTGCCCTTAAAAAACTTCTACTATATCAAATCGCGCGCCTGAAAAGCCCATAACTTGGTCCGGAAATCATTTCTGGAGAGTTATCTGGAAGTAATTCGGCCAAATTGTGGTATACTTTCGCAAAATACCAAATTAATACATTGGATATCCTATCTCCTTCGGGGCACTATTTTCTATGGCGATGTTTGTATCGCCGATCTATAGCGCCCCCTATCGGTTTGTAGCTACCTAGCTAGGCTTGACACGGCAAAGGCTCTAGGCAGGCTAATGCAGATTCAATGACAATAGTTTGCACTTAAATATCAAATTAGAAACTAGGCTAGGCCTATAAGGCTATATGGCCAAGGGAATGAAAGTTGTAGGCCTACTAGGCCTAGGCTCCTAGATGATTTGCATCCGAAAAATATTGAAAACACATGAACCATTTTTTCATTATTCATTATCTTTATAAATACTGTACACAAGCTGCTGCATCAGCAATTTTACGTTCTTCACAAGAAACGCAATAGTAGAGTCAAAATATGAAAAAAAAATGCCCTTACCCCAAAAAATTGCAAGAAAACGGTTTTTGATGTTTTTTTGTTGCATTAAGGTCTAAGCATCAAAAGGTGGCAAAAATCAGACCACCAGAAAATAGTTTTTCCAAGGTGGCCGCCAAAATGGCGCCAATTCTTTAAAAACGGCTATAGGCCTAAATCAGGTACTTTTTGTCTTGGAGTCGCAGTTTTTTTCTCTAATCTTATGTTTTAACCCTTTCACTGCCGGCTGTTTATGTGTTAAGCCAACCACAGTGCCAGATGATTACACTGCCATAATACGCTGTGTGCCAGCTGATTATTTACCAAGGTCAGCTTAAAGCCTAATTTTGATAGTGTGTTATTATTTGTCACATAACTCATAAACTATTGAAAATATGAAAAAATAAATCTAAAAAACTTTGTTCAGCATAGATTTTTACATATACCTATGCTATTTATTCTACAATTTATAGCCATTTTTTGATTCAAAACTGAAGATGTTATCTCCTCCATAATTAAAAAATGTTTTGCTATGACTTTGCTTATTTTTACAGAGTTTGAAAGACATTTGGATAGTTCTGAATAAAATTTGCTGATGTTATTTATAATACATTATTTTTATAACCAATTATTGGATCCCAAATAAAATATTTTGTCCCATTCTTAATCAGAGAAGTATGCATTTTTTTTTCTTGTTTTCACGCACATTTTTTTAAATGAACTCACAGATCATGAAGATAACTTACTAACATATTATTTTCCTAAGTAACCCACAATTACTAAAATGCAACACAATATAATACAATGATTTCCACAAGAAAACAAATTATCAATGAG
>NW_022693771.1:383173-390177 GCF_011630105.1 Anneissia japonica | reverse complement strand
AAAAATAGGCTACAGTAGGCCTAGACAGATGAGTACATGTGTTAGGACAATATCATATAAAAGTAATTTAAAATTATGTTTAAATATAAATAATATTTCTTATATAACAAATACTCCTCTAAATAATAACAGTAAAAATTATGAATCACTGTTATTATATTACTTTTATTATTTATTACGGCACCAAAGAGTAACGGAATTAATAATTATTAATTATAATAATACAAATTAATTACACATATGAATATTTTTATTAAAAATAATATAATTTAAAATGACAAGGTTGACTCTCAATGTAGGGCATAGGCCTAGGCAATATTCATATGAAAAAAATAACTGATTATTTATAGCCTAAGCCTACTGCACAAGGCCTAGGCCCTACTACTACTTCATCGTTGTTCTGATCTGGAGGATCGTCAGGCCCAGACATAGGCCTAGGCCTATCTGCATCTTCATCACTTTGGTCATCACTATTCGAGAGCAAGTCATCGTCAATATCCATTTCCTCTAGGCCTACATCGTCTAGGCCTAGGCCTATTTCGTCTGCATTTATTTCTGGTTCTAAATCCGATCCATCGTCGTCCAGCACGGCTGAAATTACTTCCTCAGCTGAATACCGTTTTTTCGGCATATCTGATTTTCAAACTGAAATTACTCTAACTTTTCAAAAAACAACCCATAGCAAAACTGGCATCAAAATGTTCAGAATTTCACTAGCTTTCTAACCGATAAAAAATATGTGTGGGTTAGGCTTCCTACAGCCGTTTAGCGGTCGATTTGTAGGAGACGTTTACCCGTTCGCATTTATGCGAAAACGGCACTGGCTGTACAGTGAGCCTATTCGCATTTATGCGAAATCGGCACTCACACCAGAGGGATCGTGTTCGCATTTATGCGAAGATGGCAGTGAAAGGGTTAAGGGCCAAGAAACCTATTAAGACCATTTAGAATGTGATCTGATCAATATTGAACAAATTCAAAATGGCGTCCAAGATGGCCGCCATATATTTTTCACATATCCACAAATCATACTAATGTAGTCACCCTACAGTTGTGGTTTCAGCGGCAATCCCTATGTTTTCCTAGTCATAAAATCTATTGGTGACATCTAAAATGTGATTGAATAAAAAGGTCAACAATAAATATAAAATTCAAAATGGAGTCAATACGTCTAACAGCTATCAAGCACTCTTCTTTTGGAGCCGTGTTTTTGTGTTTAATAATACATATAGCGAATAATGACAATACTCATATGAAAGGGCAGGGAACAAAATGGAACGAAGCAAATAAAACTGATACGAATGGTAACTAGACTAGGACGGTGTGCCATTCTCCAGCACTCCAGGAACATATCTTCACAGGGGTCACAATCTCATAATAATGCCACCAAGGGGAAATGTGCTATTGTCACAGTTGCCAAGTTGGCAGTGTCAACAAGCTGTAATACATTCTAACCCATGTTGTCTGCAATTACCTTTCACTGTAATAATAGTTGCATCGGATTATTTTTGATAGCGTGTCAGGTGCAGATTTATTTATTTATGAAAGAGTTTATAAAAGAGTGTTATTTGTTCAGGAATGATACCATGATTTTCTTTTGCATTGTCAAGTGCATCCTCAAGCATTTTGATCTCATACCGACACTCAAATAGAAGAGCATCAAATAATTCCTCAACATAACCTATAAAATAGAAAAAAAATGTACACATCATTGAAAAAATATATGTGGATCCCATATCAATTATTTGAATTGTTTTTCTTTATGATCAAATAAATATTTAGTTTTAATACAGTATTTACAGTTCACATGAGAATGCTGAGAGTAAAGTATTAATTAATTTTTTAAGTTAAGTAGTAATTGCATAACCACTAAGAAGAACCAAATCAACACACACACACTAAAAAAAATTACTGGCTATATTATCTTCCTCCAAATAAAGACTACATTTCTGCTTCCCAAAATAAATATCTATCCTAATGGTGTTATTGGTTCTTCATTATGGTAAGCAACAAAACATGCATACAAAATGTGGATTCTTCCTTTACAGCTTTTAATACAGATTATTTTCTTTTTTTCAATGTTAGAAAACAAACTGCCAATTTTGCTTCTCCTTCTCTGGTTAATGCCTGGTGTTGTTTCTTTTGGTTGACCATTATCTTCTATAACAATGTCAGAAACAACTTCATTTGCATCTGCATTTTAGTAAGGTTTCTAGTACAGTACCTAGCAAGTAAAAAAAATAATAAAAATGTCAATGCTAGACCAGCAGAAACTATTAAATTAGGTTAGCCTTAAGCCGGTTTTCCACTTGGCGAATTATTTGCGCGAATCAAAGCGTCGGTTCACTTCCTGAGCTCTGATTGGTTGCGCATTTTTTCGCTTTGCAAAAACTCTGATAGGAATGTGAATGCGCATGAACCAACGCTTTTGATTTGCAGGAATAAATGCGCCTAGTGGAAAACCGTCTTAACGCAGACTTATCAAGTTAGTAAAAAGCATTTCTGTAACCCAGTCCTCAAATATCCATAGTAAATGCAAAATTTCTGAAGCACCTAATAATTTGTCTTGATTGCAAACAATTATGGGTACAGGAAAATAATAATTGTGGAATTCTAAACAACAGGCCATTTTTTTTCTTAGTTTTTGCAATAATTTTTTCAGGCTGACAAAACGAGATTTGTCTAGAGACAATGTAACCAAAGTTCCTGATGGAAAAGTAATTTGTTCTTTAATTTAGACCTATTATGTGTATTATACACATAAATAACAGATAGGCCTATGATAAATTTCCGCAGTAGCCCCTAGTAGTATTTTATCTATTTCCATACATCCGTATTAATTAGAAAAAATTTCTATACAACTACTGAAATTCAGTACTGTAGTATTTGACAAGTCTAGTATAGCTATCTCGATAAAGAATGTTAGGGTTGGCAACACGACTAGTAATATAGTATTAGATTTGCAACGCCCCTAGGCCTAGCCTACCTGGCCCACAGCAGCGGCAGTAGTAAAAGTAGGTAGGAACACTCACCATGCCCATGGCATATCTATATGAAATTGTGCTGCCTCTTCTTAAAATGAACAAGGTCTAGCCTAGGCCAGTCCCTAAATAGGCTAGGCTACTGTAGTACATTGCAGCATGGAGGAAATATACTTAAATATATTTCCTCCATAATTGATGATGATAGGCCTACACATTGACAGGCAAGGCATACACTATCATTATCATATATAGCTTAGGCCTAGCTACTACAGCTCTAGGCGCCTAGCCTAGGTGCTATTACTCTACTATGATCACTCAACTTAACTCCTTTTTCCTTCCTTTTTAATAAGCCCCACATATCTTGGGTGGAAGTGTAGGTTATTGAATTAAAATAGTAGGCGCTGCATTCGTTTTTAGCTTCCTTATATATTTTTCCTTGTATACAGTAGGTAACTTTTCAAACACACTTTATTTGCAATTTAATATAATATTTCAGTATTTTTATACTTTTGTAAATATATTCAGAATAGATAAAAAAAAAACTTCAATCAGTAGAATTATGGAACGATTAAACTCGTACAGGTAGCAGGCAATGGGACAATATTTTCTGTTGCCTCTGCCAAGTGCGAGTTTTCACGTCTGCTTTTTGCATGGGTTGTCAGGGTTTGAATTTACTCAAAATCTCCATCAGCAAGAAGTTGCTGTAGGCTATGGCTTTACTACAGCAAATTATTCTTCTACAGCAACAATCAACAGTTTTTATTGTTTTACGGGTAAAATCAGTTGTTAGGCCTACTGTAGCCTGGGTTAAGCAACTTGACAGCTAAAAGCTTGCTGTCGATCCTGGGATTTACCGTAGTAGAAAGCCCTTTCTACAGCAATTGCTGTCGGTGCTGTCGGAAAATTTGAACCCTTGGTTGGTATATGTTCAGAGGTTATCCACTCATGCAATCTTTTGTACTGCTGGCAACATAACACAACAAACATACATATGTTATTTGTACGTTATCGTCTACGTGAATCTTCCCCAAACTATCAGCTGTTAAGTCTGGTTCTATAATATAACAATGAAGTAATAAATGCTAGAATGTTACCCCATTTTTAACAAGAATAGTCGTTTCCCTTAGCAACACCCTGTGGGACTAGTATACTTGTCACTGGAGTGGCAACGAACATGTTAATAAAAAATTTTGAACCCCGAGTTTAAATATAAATTTTAAAATTCAAAATGAAAAAAAAATTGTTTATTAGATTAAGGTTAATTATTTAACAACATTGTATATTTTTTTATGTATTGTTTTATATATTTTACTATGTATTGAGATGCGAATAAATTCAAATAAAATCCAGTTCTTTTCTCTTACAATAAAAGCATGCATTAATCATTAGAAACCTTTTACTACCACCCACAATAAAAGCATGCATTAATCATTAGAAACCTTTTACTACCACCACCAAAATGAGCCTTTGAATTTGCAGAATTTAGCCTTGAACCAGAACTTTTATTCCCAAACCTTTAACTAGAAACAACAGATTTTAATATTAACAATATTGTGCATTAGTAGGTAACTATTTTTCATTAATGTGTCTACTTAATCTGTTTAATGTGTCTACTTAATCTTTTTTATTAATATGTTAGTTTGTGTGTGAAACCCGGTTGTCATCCAATTTAACATTGTTAGTCTCAGATCCCTTTCACACTTTAAATCCCACCTTAAAATACATTTATAAACATACACTTCAAATAAATCTCCTTGCGGGGTCCAGGTGCAGAGCCCCTGGTGGGGGTCCAAGTGGGCGAAGCCCCCTTGAAGCCCAGCACATTTGAGGAATATGAGGTTGTATTGAGTCAATTTTGACTATCTAGCATCATAGTTTTCAGTAACAAATAAATAAAAAAAAATAGGTGTATATCTTTTAAAAGAAATTTTAATATATAGGGTACCTGCAATATGCAACTATGTGTCATTAAATTAGTAATAATTCATCTACTCACAGCTGTGGGTTTTAGTGCCTCTTCCATGAACATCTCAAACATAATCTTTGACAACATGCGAAGGCTCATAAATGTACACCATTTCAAAAGATAAATTTCACTTCTAGAAAACATGATGAAGTTTCTCAGCAACATTGAGCATAAAAATCACAAAATCACAAAATCAGCAAAAAGGAAAACTAATATCCAAAATCCGTTAAAAAAGTTGTCAAACAACAAAATCCGCTACTGTATATTAACATTGAGTAAATTCCAAGTGTTCTATTTCTCACCAAGTGGATTTATGAATAGCACTCTCCTAGGGTGTTTTTGGTAGGAAAAGAAGACTTAAACAATGTGGGTGTAATTTTTTTTTGCAAAAAAATGGGGGGAGGGGGCTGTACGCCCCTTACGTGCTATCCCTCCTAAATCCGCCACTGGAATAGGCCTAGGTTTAGGTAGGCCTACTTTGTTTCATGTCAATTAGAGACATGATTATACAATTTCATACAGTATATCTTGTAAATTACACAATATGATTAAACCAGGTGCTGTACTTGAAAATAATAAGGAAGCAAAACTAACACGTCAAAAGTGTCAAATGTTGTCTACACAAAAACTGTGCTTTATTAAAAGAGTATTAGTCTACTGAAGGGTTGTCGTCAATGGAGATGTGCACACGTCAGTGTACTTGTGGTCACTGTGCATGGGGTTGTCTGACAGCACATACCTGCTGACCTCGATAGAGAGTAATTGCACAAAGGTTTCCATGCTGGTGCATCTGTGCTTAAACTGTCTTTGTAGCTATGCATTGCGCGATGTGACATAGAATCAACTTTTCTATGGAATTGTGTATCCATTCAATTATCTCCAAAAAAAAAACCATTAAATTATCTCAAAAAAAAAAAAAAAAAAAAAAAATTTTTTTTGTATTATATATTATGTATTATAGAAAATGTAATATTATCAAACACAATTTATGTACTGAATTAATAAAGTATTTGTTCTTTTAAGAAGTCAGTTTCTTAGCACATCAGCATGTTGTCAACAGTTTTCAACAAGTTTTAACTCTCACAAGCCAGAGAATGACTTTCGTCGGATCCTGAAGAGGTTAGATGATGCTGTACGAGCTACAGGTAGAATCACACAGAACCAACTTACTGCTGTATTTTCCGAAGTCTGCAAAATGAGTAAGTGTGGATTTAGACCATGTAGATCATTCTGATATAATAGATGAATGTGTAAACTTGAAAATTATTTGGAATTCCTAATACAGTTGGATCTCTGACTTGCGACACCTCAAATTATAAAATTATATTGTATGACTGGGCAATTTTCCTTGAAACGTATGAAAAGCTTACTTTAAATAGTACTCTGATTAAAATAGTTTTAAATATTAATTATTTTATATTTAAAACTGACTTTTAGACCTAATTTTAAATCTTGTATGTACCATTAATCATTAAAATTTAATGCCTAATTTAAGAACAAGTATTTGATGAAGCATTAACAACAGTGGGCTCTTGTTTACGACTTTAGAGTATTAGTGCTAGCTCTATTCAATAGACCGAATCGGCGGCTCGGGTCACGTGACTTACAGTGGGTATTCGGGTTTGTTTGCAATCAAGTGAGATCGTGAGACGACAATGCATTGTATGGCTTCGTCTTGTTGTTTCTGTAAGGCAACATCAGAGATGTTGCAAATGTTGGTTGGAACGCTAGTTACAAGTTGGTAAATCACTTACTATACATTGTTAGTAGCCTACACTAGCAGCATATTCCGGAGCCTAAATAAAATGCTCAGAGATTGCCAAAGTAATTATAAAATCACAAAGGCCGCAGGGCTTGCCCTAACTTTTTTTGGTAACCAGCCCACTGGGCTAATTTACTAGAGATTTTACTAGCCCACAGAATATTTTACTAGCCCACAGACAGGAAAAAATTTTGTTTCACAATATTTATTAGCGACAATTAAATTTGAAGGTTGATTTTCAATTTCTGTAGCATTGCTGTTTGAGCTACCCTCTCAAAATATTGTTGAATAA
>NW_022693771.1:353866-383157 GCF_011630105.1 Anneissia japonica | reverse complement strand
AAATCGACTCTGGTTATAACAGGGACAGGACAGATGAGCATGTTTTACATCTCCCTGGTTATAAATTTGGCTTTCTAATATTTAACAAAGGGCCCAGAAATCAATCAAAACAATGCACCTGTTAAATCTTTAGGTCTCAAGTCACTCGCCCCCAATGGCAATAAATCTTGCTTAGGCCAGGCTAGGCTAGGCTAGGCTACCCAGGCCTAGACAAGACCTAGGGCCTAGGCTAGCCTAGCCTACCTAGAGCCTTGAAGTACTTAATTATTGAAAGTTGAACATTTTAAAAATATCACTATGAGAAAATAATATGAATATAAGGTAGTACATTAAATTAAATGTTCTAACTACCTAAATTAACCAGATTGAACGATCAAACGATCTTCTATAGAGAAAGATAACATGCCATCCAACATGCATCCACATAGTAGTGGTTGGTTGAGGAATGACTTGGGGATCATCTTGATAATTAAACAATACGCATGTGGAGAGCTGAAAGCTAGCTAGAGTGTACTCTCTGGGCTGCGGTACCTCCTGCGCAGGGATTGTCTCGAAAGTTCCGTTTTTTTTTAATGCTAATTCTCCACTAGACAACCGGGCAACATGAGAAGTAAATAGGCTAGCCAGGAGCGGTTTTTACTAGACAATGTACGCCGGGCTAGTACTAAATCGAGCCCTGAGGCCTGCTGTACACAGCCTTACTTTACTTTGGGTGGCTGTCTAAAAAACATTTTATTTTCCTCTACAGTATTTACTATGTCTAAACTGAGTGCACTGTGGTTTGCGATGTGGTCTGTTTTCATTTACTACCCACTATATGTCACATGATCGGTAATAGCTTGAGGCGCCGATTTGGTCTGTTACTTGAACTTAGATGAAACTCATCTATTGTTTTTAAACCCTGTTAGTTTTTAATAAAACCTGAGTGTACTGCTTATACTGATGTAATTATTGGTTCTACACATATGCTTATTGACGTAGGTAAACATGTTTTTGTCCCCTAGAATCCGGCATCACGCATGCCTGAAGTCTACACAAGTGGGAAGTTTGGCTATGCTGAATTTATGCAAATTCTAGCAGCACCCTATAATGGGTCTTAAAAGGTCGTATAGTGTAGGATACTGTAGATGTAAAGATTTTTAAAACATTTGTTTTGTTCTAATTTTAGAAGTAGCAACACCAAATCAGGCCTTGCTCTTGATCAGAAGCTGTGGATCATTATTACCTGAAATGCCGCTTGAGAAACGTTCAGAATTAGCACACAAGATATGGGAAAAGCTGGCTCAACTCGGTATTTAACCTTTTTTTTAGCATCCACAAAAAATCTTTTTAGATCCACTACCCCTATTATACTGCCCTCATGAGGCTGATTGATTTATAGTTGATTGATAGATTTTCATTAGTTCTACTGCCTCTATTATACTGCCCCCATCTGAGCTTTCAAGAACTTTTTTTTTTTTTTTTTTTTTAAATTTTTTTACTCGTGTTCTCTTTTGCTGGTAGTGGTGTAACATGAAGCTTAAGCCTTTTTTGGTACATGTGTTATTAATTCCTTAACATATATTGTACTAATAACTCACAACTACATTGCATCATATAATAATAACTTTGAAAATTCTGATTATTTTTAAAGAATTTTTGCTTTATAAGCAAAGACTTCTGAAACATCTTAAACAATTAAAAGTAGTCTCAAAGTGCTTGAAAACAAAATGTTTGGGAGTAGCTATTGGGAATGCTCTGTTACCATATGTCTCCAGGAATGTTAGAAGAACAAATAAAATGGATACATCTGTAGTTGATCTCTGATCCTTTTTTTGAAAACCAACAAGGATATTCGGATTAGGCAAAATCAATGAGTTGGCATCTAGATCCACTTTCAGACAGACAGGACTGTGGTAATGATGTCTGTATGCTTACTTGCATGCATGCACCCTTTTATACCGAACAAATATTACGGTGATATTGTTGTAAGATAATGCATTTCTGTATGAATGAATTACATACTCCTGCAAGCCATCTGTAATGTCGGTATAAAAAAAATGCAAGTAGGTAGGTCACAATTATGCTATAAAACAGGGGTGGGCATAAAAATCGGTTGAAGCGCCAAAGTGAATTTGTTTATTTAACACAGGACAGAACCCAACCTTTGAAGTTTACAGTGAGCTTACAAAAATCTCCAAGCACTGCTTTTACACCACTTTATTCTTAGTTTTAATGTTACATTTTACATATTATCAGTGTCGGGCCCTAAAAAACAAGGTTTTTCCTGTTTCCAATGTTGTTGGCAGGCTGCACATATAAGGTTTTTAATTAATTTCCGTGGGGCGCAAAAAAATTGCTGTCGGGCCACACTTTGCCCGCCTGTGCTATGATATAATGTAGTCCTACTGCACCTGCTAACAATATTTCAGGATTTCAGTTTGCTGTGTTTTATAGCCCCACATAAATTAGTTTTAAAAGGAAAGTAAGCCCTATTTTATTTATATTTTTTAAATTTTTATTTTTTTCATTACTTATAAGCTAATATCCTGAACATTGCAAACTTCTAATATCTGTCAAATTTACCAATATAACAATTCTGTTCTACTTATCTCAAAATTTGTTCAATTCATTATATTTTTTTTGACTGAATGAAGTAATATTGGAGTAATCAATCAATCAATTAATCAAACTTTTATTTCGGAAACCTGGTCCTTACAACAGAAAAATCAACCCTGACCTTACAAGGTCAGTTAACAAAGTCCACATTACAAATAAAATGAAAAAGAAAAGTCATCGCATGGTATCCATCATTCTATGATGGAGATTTGATGACCTTAGACACTATAAAGCATGAAATCAGTTTGTTGGTACTGCCATTCTTTGCAAAAAATAGAAAGCAGATTTTCTCATACTTTATATTCCCCAAAAGATAACTAACTTGCTACTAGCGTTAAAGTGTCTAGGCAGCCTCAACAACAACCTGAGAGGAATTATAAAAAAACTTGTAGAGCATTAAGTGCACCTTGAGTGTAATGCACCCATAGAGATGCACAATAAAAATAAAAATAGAATAAAATAGAAAGCATTTGACAATATCCGAGCATTTGCCAAACTTACAAGCTAATGTGTTGGCTCGAATGCATAACAATCTATTGGCATCTAATAATATCATATTCGTCATTAAGATTACAACAGATTATCTGCCCTAGGTAAGTTTGACTAGGGCAAAACAAAAATAAATATATATATTGTGTTGCCCTCCACGACCGACCAAAATTTTCCAAAAAATTGGGTCGGTCTTTAAAAAAAAAAAAAAATTCAAATTCGAGAAATACCCTCCAAAATTAACATTAGAACATAAAATCCGAAACAGACATGTATTTTTATCAAAATCGGGCCATATTACAGTATATGTACACGTAAAATTGATAAAATAGAAGGCATAATTTTGAGAACCGAGTGCGACGATGATACATGCACACAACATCGGATCTAGGCCTAAGCTAACCTATTCTTTACTACTGTACAACTAGTGGTTGCTTGAATCAAAAATCATATACATTACCTTGCGGTATTTTGGACAATTTCAGACATTTTCGGCTCCGTTACGGTTTTAGGCCATAAACAAAATGTTTTTCTCTTTTTTTTTCTCAAAGTTTACTTTGATTGTATTACATAGAGAGCGCTTGGTTGGACATTTTTCATAACAACAGTATGGTTTTGCTCGACCTGCCCGTGCGTGATCATGTGGATCAGATACACATTATTATTTTATGTTTCGAAGCCAAATAAATCTTTCTTTAAACTGTTGTGGTGCCTACGAGCTACAAGCCCTTAGGCCTACTCTCTTCATAATTGGGACTGCAGTTTCAGGCCTATCCTATTTCATGTAGGCCTAATTACTAAAAAAAAAAAAAAAATCCGACCGACTGACCATTGATCTCAATTTTTGTATGTATGTCACATTTTAATAATACACAATAAAGATGGATAATGAATTATTGCAGTAAATTAATGGTTTCGAATTGATGTTTGACATAACTTAATATTAATAATAGTAGCTTGTTATTAATAGGTATAATAATGATAATAACAATAATAATAATAATAATAATCATAATTATTAACGTATTATTATTATTCTGGGCTCACTCTAACTGCTCACCAAATCGCCATGGGCGAAAAATATTTTGGATTGGTGAAAAAAAAATCAACTGCTTTAGCCATTTTGGCGAAAGCCTAAAATAAAAAAAAAAATACTTGGTAAAATACATCGTTTTTTCCATTTGAGCTCCATTTTTCGCTAAGTCCATGCGACGTTTATTTTGGTTGTATGAGTAATCTTGCTGGAAACGTCATTGCGTGCCTCGCAAGTTATTTTTTATTTGTAATTGTGATTTTAACGTGGTAGATGCAGGGCAGCGGTTGTGTGACGTAGACGAAAGGCACCACTAGCTCTTGGGTTTCCACTAAAACATGAGGGCCGATTCGATTGTGGTTGAAAGAGGACACCCTAGTATCATTAATAATAATTTAATCAGTGATTTCATGTTATCGTCAAATACGTAAAATATATTTAAATAATTTGTGTAATAATTTAAGAATGCGCAGCGTGGGTCGGTTTACATACTTGTGTTGTAGAGAGAGTAATCTCACAAGTAAGTCTAGCCTAGCCGCAGGGCCTAGTAGATCGTGTACTTTCTTGATTATCACGGTAAAAACTTCAGGTGACAGACGATTGGGCCCCAAGACAATTTTGAATATACTGTAGTCTAGTGAACCACTGCTAGCTCCCCACCCAAATATCGTTCAAAACTAAAAAGAAAATGCTGTATAGGCCTAGGCCTACATAATTTTTTCAACTTTTGTGATAGTTCTATATTCAGCAAACTTTCAAAGTACCTCTTCATTGGTGTGCTCGAAATATTAATTTGCCTATCAAATAATCTCAGGCAGTAGACACTTTGCTATCCTGGTCAATCCGGAAGCGTAAAGTTGACATTGTGAGCATGAGTTGACACATTCACAAAAGTGTGAAGTAAGAATCCGGAAGTTGACACTGTCACATTCGTGATGTGACATAGTGTCCACTCGACTGTGATGGATTTTACTTTTGGAGTGTCCTGTCTCTTGTTTTTGTACTTTTGTAATTGTTCTTTGCCATTTCTGTTTATGTACATTTTAATTGTTTGAGACAAATAAATGAAATGAAATATAACGTGATTTTATTACTACCCGTAAACTCGGTCGTGTGTGGTACGATGCATTGCAAGCAATTTTGTCATTATCTATCAGGTACTATTATTTTATTAATCACTTTTGACATCACTGTTTCTATTAAATTTGGCAGTAGACACATGCTCCCGCTAAGAGCCTATTTTTAACAATTTTCGTCACATTTTGGCTAAGAAAGCTTCAATTGGCTAAAAAAAATTGTTGACTTTAGCCAATTGGCTAAACAAAAAAAATTGTTAGAGTGACGCAAGTTATTATTATTATTATTATTATTATTGTTATTATTTACTAGAGTATGACCTAGATAATTTATTGTGTAAAAGATTTATTGTATTGTGGTTATTAATATTTACTAATAAAAGAATATTTACTTATAACTATTTTATTTAAAAAATAATAGGCCCACATTTGATCATATAATTTGCAAAAAAAATATGAAAATGGATATTAAATTATTTAATAATATAAATTAAAGATTTAATTTGTATTCTTTTTTTTTCATAATTAATCCCACATTATGAAATAAATGTATTATATTAAACAAATTTGTTTTCGAATTGTTTTATTTTTTAATTTACCAATCTGTATATTGTCCTACTAATATTTTATATAACATTAACAGCTTATGTAACAAAGTAAAGACTTCCTAGGCCCCCATTACGGGTTCGTTGAACGCCGGCGTAGAGGGTTGTAGAGCGCAAAAGAAAACGCACTGTGCACACTGCCAGGCTAAAGAGACAAAAAATAGGTTGAAGAAAAAGTTAAATAAAAAATGATTATAGGTCTTACGTCCTAACAAAAGTATGTTGAATGTAATAACAACATAATTATTTCTTAGGTAGCTTTGCAAATTAACTCAAAAAAATTAAAGACAACAGTTACATGCGAAAGTTTTGTTTATTTTTACGATTTTTATATATCGGCACGAGGGCACTGTATATTTACAATTCAACGGCAATTGTGGAGAAAATAAAGTCATTTAAAGTCATATAATTACTAGAATTCTATAAGGTATCTCAGTGAATACAGCGTCTGTAAAGCCTATTCCTATAAAATACCAACGTATACTTCATAAATTTTATTATTAAATTAGTTTATTTCTATAAAATCGAATATTTTCACGAAATTTTGCGGCCATTGTTGCTATGGCCTATCCTAAAGAAGTTCATGAAGTAGCTGCATGGAACGTGCCCGCGTCCTATTGTAATAAAAAGCGCATTCTAAACACTTAATGTCGTAATTATGTATGCAATGAAGCAGCCGCGACAGGTATATAACTCTAAAAAATCTGTGTATGCCCAAGAGTGTGGAAACTCACTGGCAATCATATGTGTGAAAATAGTGTTGAATTAAGGTAGGGCTAAAAAAAAAATTGTTGTGTTGGCCTTAGAAATGCTTCATCAACTTGGCTGGCAAATGCTGCAAGGAAGACAGTTAGTAGCAAGAATTACCTACAGTATATTTATATATATATGAAGAGTTCCACACACTTTGGAAAAAATTGTTCCCATGACCAGCATTCGCCACAAACACAAATTTAAACACATTGGTGCAAAATCTGACATCTACAGGTTTTTTTTTCCTTCCAAGGACAATTTCATATTGGAATAAACTACCCAAATCAGTTATTGAATCCTGTCGCTTGCTACTTTCAAGAACCGTATTATTTACCACCTATGGCAACTAGAATTCTTTCATTGTGTTGTGGTGCTTTGTTTTTGTTCTTTTTATTTGTTTTTCTTTTTTTTTTGGTTAGGCTGGTCAGATGCCATTGCTGCTAGAGCTCCTGTGAGTTGTTTTAATGGTCTTCCTGCCTCTTGATCCTCATGTCTTCTCGCTGTTGTTTTGGTTATTATGGGATATTTCGTGGTGTGTTTTTTTTTTTTGGTTGGTTTTGATACCGATCATTATATTCATTACATTTTTCACTTTCATGGTAATCTGAAAGACTGTGACTCGGACCCAATTGTCATGGAAAAATATCATTGTTATAAAATTCAGATCATTATGGCATTGATTTCCTATCATTCCCATTGCTTGTAAGACTCTGTAGTAGAATATTTACCAATTAAGATTTTCTTTTCTCATAGGCACACTGTATGATGTTAGCCACTACAATGCATTATTGCGTGTGTATCTACAGAATGAACATAAGTTTCAGCCAACAGACTTCTTGGCAAATATGGAAGCAAAGGGGATTGAACCGAATCGAGTAAGTGAATTTATCTATAAATAAATAAGTTATTGTAGTTTTAAACCAGAGTGTACATTGATTATGTTTTTCCCCAAAAAGTTTTTATATTTATTAACTTTGGTAGCTAAATATAGTGGTGTACATTTTAATTCTATTGTTAATTCTATTGCATTTTGTGTAATGGTTCCAATTATTCTGTATACATTAAAGGTCAGCATCAAAAATAGTACCAAGGTCACAAACTTAAGGTTGTGTATGAACTAAAAATTCATACGATTCTAGTCTCAAAGGTGCTCTGTAACATGAGCTGAAATGGAATAATTTTATTTTCTAATTGAAGATTTTTCAATGAAGACTACTTCAGTGGCATACAGTATCCAGGGGGTGCTCGGGGTGTATAGTTTTCTATTTGTAATATTGATAATGACCAGTAATTCTGGTCGTTTGATGATAACACCGCACACATCAATCTAATAATATTTCAAGCATTTGTGAGACTGATCATATTGTTGACTTTTAGGGTTAGATTTAAGAAAATTGATACATGTCGCCATCATGTTTTGAAGTGTAGAGAGGGTGGCTTCTTTTCAAAATGAATGCTGTAAATTTTGGTAATTACTACTATTCTATAAAACAACAGTGCCACTGTAACAATAATCTGTATCGTGGCATGTATTTTAACCGGTATTAATAAATACTAATAAATATTTCTAATGTATTTTGTTGCTTTGAAATTTATGTACAGTGTGTGTACTGTAATATCTCAAAAAAGGCCCATGCTATCTTAACAGAAGCGCATGGGCTTCTTTGCGACGCTACTTTTGCAAACTAAAAAATGGAGGGCTTCAATTCTATTTGGAATTGACTACATTTTGACTTGGTATTTATAGTAGCTTGATAACGAAATACATACCTCTGTATTGGTACTGTAAGTATGGTTAGGAAGTCCTATTAGTTTTTCTTTCACCAATATGTTTTCGATCCCTGAAATAATTTCCCATGAAACCACCTAAATGAATGTGCATTTTGTAGTGTACTTTAATTATTGTGCCTTGTATCTTGTCTTCAGGTTACATATCAACGATTGATTGCAGCCTACTGCCAGATGGGTGACATTGATGGTGCAACCAAAATTTTAGAATTTATGAAATCAAAAGATCTTCCTATTACAGAGGGAGTGTTTAACTCACTGATCGAAGGACATGCAAAAGCGGGGTATGTGATATCATCAGTGCTGAGCTGAAATAACAATTAAATTCAAAATTTAACTTTCTCAATTTTGGTTCCTATTAGAAATAGGAGCCTTTGCCGTTATCTTTTTAGTATGTGCATACATACATGCATGTTACATACAAACATGACTGTTATGAATACCTGAGCAAAAATGGATATGATGTGCCCTAATTATTAATTTTATATTTTGACAAACATTTAAGCAATAAATAATGGCAGACAATACCCCCTCCTGACAAGACTACCAAACTTTATGGTAAGACAATAGCTATGTTCTGACGATCACTACTATCCGATGCAAGTTTCTATTGATCTCATGATGATGATGACATGAAAATTTATATAAAGTTTACAACAAATGGTAATAGAATTTTTTCTGTAATGTTTTATTTGGAAAACTAGCTGGACTGTTTTTTGCCCATACATTTTTTTTATTGTTCTTTTTTCTACTTTCTTGATTGATGAATATCATGTGAATTTAAATTGCTCTTTTTTTTTTAATGCATTTTTTTGTGCAATTATGTAATTACATAGTAGTGTATAGCCATTTGATTCTTACCATATCCCCAACCATCCATGTGCCTCTTACTCTTTTGTATTCTTTTGTTCCTATACAATTATATCATACCACTTCTTATTCATCAATACTTTTTTTTAACTTTTGTATATTATATTCATTTACAACTGATATCTGATTATTACTACACTACCTAGTTATTTGTACTAAATTCATTCATAATTTGATTATATGTAACATGGGCCTAATTGGTTTTTTTAGAAACATGGAAAGTGCCAAAGAAATTCCTGATCTAATGAGGTAGGCTACTAAATCTATGCACAGAATGTATTTAAACATGATATACTTGTAGGTGTGTATATATTACAAGGACAACATATAAACATGCACATAAGATCACTTTTTTTTAATTTACAATAAAATATTAAATTAATGTTGATATACAGAATCAATATATAAAAATATATCAAACATGATATATTTACAATATGGTAATCATGATGTATATTGTTGATGGAAAAAAGATGGCCTAGTACAAATCTAATTTCAATTTTATAACATCCTTTATATAGTTAATTCAACAATAGTTCTAAACAACATTATATTGAATATAATTTGATGAAATATTTTTATTTTACTTTAAGATTAGTATGTCCTAATGGAAAATTCAAGGAATCATAACTGTACTAGCAAAATTCTATCCTTTTTTTTGTAGGAATGTCGGACTGGAGCCAAGTTTTGAGACGTATTCCAATTTATTATGTGCATATGCTATCAAAGGAGATATGGCAGCTCTCGAAAGTGTGAGTGCTACTACTTCCTTTTTCTTTTCTCTATCTTCCCTTCTTTTCTCTTTTTCACTTTTCCTTGTTATATATTTGAATGTATATCAGGATAAAAAAATGACACAGAGAACGCACAGAATTAAGAGCAGACTCAACAATGGATCACTTGCAGTAAACAAGCTCATCAAGAAAGCAAAATTAATGAATATGTAACTGGAGATATGCCTTGGATTCATAGACAATGAAAAAGAATTTGATTCAATAGAACAAAAGGACCTATTCAGTGCAATTAGGAGATGAGGAATCAATAAGGTGTATTTTGTCCATCTTGGAGGAGTATAAGACATTTTGCAAATAGTAAAGATAGATTGTGGAGTGAGGAGAGACTTTATCACCTCAAATGTTACAATAGCTATGGAAGATATATTTAAAAAATGTTTACCCATAATTTAGCAGCGGAAAATGATAAAAAGACTTCCAGTCACTCGCATATGCCTTGACCCCTGACCCTATTTTTTGTTATTGTTAATGTTGCTATTAATATATTGTTACATTACTGTTTTTTTCCATTTACTTTTGAACTTTAGACATTGGAGGAACTGAAGGCAATCAGTATAACAATTCCAGACAAAGTTTATCTCAACGTGATTGATAAACTGGCTTGCAATGGATATGGCAGTGAAGTTCCTAAGGTATGGCCAACATTAAGATTTTATTAGATGATAGGGTTTGCACAGTAACTCTAAATATGTAAATCATCATCGTATGTTTGTCTTTAAATTTTATGCGGATATTAGCCCTTGTTGACTATTGCAAAAAAATTGAATCGTGAATCAAAATAAAATATCTAATATTGTGCCATGTTTTTTTGTAGTGTTTATTCAATTATTAATGGTACATATTAGTTTTCTCAAATAATATGTAATGAAGTTACCAGTTTTAATGCTTTTTAAAATTATTATTTGCAGATTCTTGAAAATGTTAAGTTTATCGGTGGATTTTTACAAGGTTAGAAAATAAAGTTTTTTTGTCTTCCATGGGTGCATCCCACTTTTATTTCAACCATCGCACAATAATTTTTTGCACAATTTGTTAAAGAATTATATCAATATAATTTTTTTCCTACCAGGAATATTAATTTTTTCACAATGTATTGCGAAGTACACAATGAATAATCGTAAGTAACATGAGGGTTATTTAGGTAGGGAGATAAATCTCCACAGGTAATAAATACAGATAATAATATTTGAGAAAACATTATTCCCTATCGGGATCCGAAACCCAAGACCTTCCGGTTACTGTTAGAAAATAAATTTTTGTTGATAAATTATGATCAAAAGTCTGGAATAAAAGTCTTGTATTAGCCCTATCAATACCATAATTGATCTTTCATTGTTTTCTCATTTTTCTTTCAATGAAGTATTGGAATGTAATCATTATGGTTCAGACATGTTATATAGATATATAATAAATGCTATGTAATAAGAAGCACATTTAGGGTGTACTATGAGTAATCTACCTGTTTGTACAGATATATGCCATTTTTTTTTTTGAGGAGCTTACCTAGTTTAAAAAGCTTAAATTTTACTTTCAATGTGAGAAAGAAAAAGGGGAAGGCTGGAGACACAAAGGCCTATACCTGTGGTGGAATATGAGTTGGGGACAATACCTGTGCTTGAATAATCTAATATTTTAGAGCTAAGTTCCTCAAAAGAAAAATGGTATATATAATGAATCATCCAGGTTAGTATCTCACTGCCATATTACAGCTGATTTGTGTAATCTCTGGCTGACGTTTTCAGCATCCACCACAAAAGATTTATTGTTTTGGTGGTATAATATTACTCTTATCCAGATACTGAACAAGCTTTTTCTTAATAATAAGCATAAAATTAGATTCATGGAAATGCTTTAAATCATGAATGCCGTCGAGAAAAACGAGCAAATTCCGTCTGAATTTCAAAGTGATGGTGTGACCAAATTGTACAGTGATGTGGATCACTGTGTGTTGATCTGTCTGGCCTTTATGATCTTTGGAATAATATAATACAATGTTTCTGGTTGTGTATTTGATATGTTATACACAAGTTAGAGCAGAATACTATAGTAAAACTTTAATATGAATGAGTCCATAATATTGTAATTTAAAATGATTTGCTCTTTTTATATTTGTAGAGGCCATCAACCTTATTATCTCACTTCTCACCAAAGGGCATGATGAGAGTGCATTTGCTATTGTAAGGCTATTCAAAAGCTTGACCAATGATACTGCTGCTTTCCCTGGACAGGATATTAATCGCTGCAATTTTCTCATTGATCACTTGGTCCAGATGAAAATGGTTTGTATTTACTTTTAATATTTGATTTTACTGATGAAGTTTATTCATTTTTTATTCCATGAATTTGTGCAGTAGTTTCAGCTGCTTTCTGTGCATACCAAAATAATATAGACACAGAAAAAGTACTACCCATAATCCACTACCGCACCGTTGCCTTAAAAATGTTGATCCTATGTTATGTAATATTTATTGTTTTCATCATTATTTAACTCAGCCATTAGACAAAATGTGTATGTACATGGAAGAACTGCAGGAGCTGGGCCTTCATCAGTCCCCATACATTCTCGGTCTTCAGTGTTCTCTCAGACGTGGATTAGAATACAGAGGTAACAGCATCAATCTTTGTGTTGTTTAGATCATGACACCAATTCTCATGTGCATCTAAAACATTATGTCAAAGATGCGCTTTTAATGCATAATTTTATCATTATTAGCTGAAGAAATTGTTACACAATTGATTCCTATTGCATTCCCTGTGCATAAAATACCTGCTATTATTATCATAAAATTTTGTTTGTCCAAGGTACAAACAATTGTAATTGAACATTATGATTATTAAACGTGAATACTTACCAGATATATTTAATTCTCTGATCAATTTCTCTTGTTTTTTTCATCAGATTACAGTTTATCCATACTGGAGACAATCCATAAGAAGGTACATAACAATTAATATTCAACTGTCAAAAAGCATTGAGTAGAAAGTTTTTTTTATGTTGTGTGCAACCCACAGTTTGGTGTAATTGGACTTGTTATTTATCATCACAAGTAAATACAGTACTACTAAATTTTAAAAATAAAGTTACTTTTAAACCATATCATTTAAATTTCCCTTATATATCTTAAAATCAAGTTAAGAAACTATATGTGAACTATGACTAAAAAAACTATAAATTTGTAATTCGTGATCATCTAAAACCTTAAAATTCTCCTTTGATCACTTAAAATTAAGTTATATGTGGACTGTATTAAAAGGAACTATTACTTATTAAACATTTAAAGGAGTTGTTTAAATTTGACAGTCTTAGAGAAGTTTTCAATATAATTTCATTGTTTTGCTTGATATAATAATACATCATTAAGCTGTCTGAAATAACTTAATAGAGTAAAAACTAAATATTTTTGAGAATGATGAAGTGCAAGTGAAACTTTTAATTTCATAATTATTAATATTAAATGTAATAAGTTATAAATTGTGTTAAGGCCTTATAGTGTCAAGAGACTTGTAATCAATGATTTCTTTTGTATTTTCTAGAACATTCCAATAAGAGGTCTGTACTTCTATCCATTAATGGCATTGGAGGCAAATCAAAAGAATAATTCAGGTATTAAAAGAGAAGTTTCTCAATTTTATATAATTCGAGAACTGATTTAGCATACTCAGTTACATAATATTCCATGTTTTAAATTACGAATCTCATGCACGTTTGTTACGTATGCATTCTAAATTTGTGATGACATAGCAGGTGCATCGCTCCATTGAAGCTTAGCAACAGGCCATTGTAATGCATAGGATTAGAACAATTCTAGACAAGTTCTTTGTATTATTACAGCCCTTGTAATCTTATGAAATAATATTGCATAGTCCAGGTAGGCAAAGAAGTAATTGTAGACCTAGACGAAAAGACACTGAATGTCGGAGAGGAAAAAAACGAAGTATATAATTAATGGCTGTAAATTGAACGATTAGGCCTAGAAGTTTGTGAACGGATAAAAAGGGACGAAAAATGTGCATGCTGTTATGTATTTGCCACGAAAAGTACAAAGACATTTGCACGCATACTAGGTTCTTTTACAACTTTATTGAACCCTGAAACTCAACACATTAACACAGTGAATAGTATAACGATGTGCTCGCCAAGGAACCCGAACAGCAAGAGAACGACAACGAACGTGACACAGCATGTCTGCCAATATGCGCGTTATTTACGCTTACGCGTTATGACTATAACCATAACAACAACAATAACAACTCTGTAGTGCAGTACACTACACTCTCCCTCAACTAACTTTGAACTACAAATTAATTCAAATGGTCTGGGGCCTTAACTATTCGTGAGGATCTCCGCAATGGGGGTTTTTCAGTGGGTAGAACTATTTGACCTTTTTCAAACGGTTCACACACTCTGGAGTTTTCGACCACCCTTGGGGTTTCGGAGAGTGTGGAACTTTGCGTTGGCAAAGGCTCAGGATGTGTTACCACTGGTGGATCCTGCTGCTTTTCATGAACTTCCCTTGGGGTATACCCACCATGTACCTCAGGGACAGAAACACTAGCCAACAGATGGTTGGCATGACAATAGCGTATTGATCCCGCAACACGCACCAAATATGTGAGAGGACCCAACCTCTTAATTACACATCCCTTTACGTACTTAATTAACCCACCTCTATTGTTTTTAACTCCAACATGTTGACCCACGTCAAATTCTCTCAAGTGCTCTACCTTACTGGCAGTGACCACTTGTTTCTTATGGCTCGAAGCCTTAGGGTTTAATAAGGTAAACCTTATTCTGGGAACATGCCTAAACAACGTATTATAAGGGGATTGGCCTGTCACAGTTTGCGGTGTGACTCTATATGACAAAAGAAAGTTAACAAGTCTAACATTCAAAGGGACCTTTTGTCCTCCCCCCTGTAAACTTTCAATCAAGTACTTTTTTAGTGTTTTCTTACAAATTTGAACGTTCCTCTCAGCTGCACAATTAGATGCCGGATGATATGGACCAACCAATGTATGCTGAATACCGTTCCTAGTAAGAAATAATTCAAACTCTTCCGATCGGAACTGCGGTCCATTATCTGAAACAAGCTCAACCGGTATGCCGAACATAGCAAACCAGTTCCTTAAAACATTTATGGTTTTACCACTACTAGTGCTATTCATCATTTCAACATTTAACCATTTGGATTAACTGTCTACCATTAAAAGGTAATGGACTCCCTCCAGCTCAAAAAAATAGACATGAACTCTTTCCCATGGCTTATTGGTCGTTTGCCATTGCATGATAGACATCTTGGGAGGATCACTACGAATACTGGTGCAAATTTGACAAGAATTTCCAACACTCTCAATTTGCTTATCCATATCAGGAAATCAGAAATAGGACCGGGCCATAGCCTTCATCCTAACAATACCAGTATGCTCTTGGTGTAATTCCTCCAAGATCCTTTCTCTAAACTTTAGAGGTATAATAACCCTTTCTCCCCAAAGGAGACATCCTCTATCAATGCTTAACTCATTGCGCTTTAAAAAATATGGTTTCAAACCATCTTCAACCTGTTTTGGTCACCCCTTCTTTACATATTGTAGAACGGTACATAATGTACTATCCACCCTTGTGGCTTGGGCAATGTCATCTGAGGAAATGGGTAATTCGTCTGTTACCGAGAAGTAATTTACCGCTAATTCAGTAGCAAGATATTCGGGATCATTCAAAGGCAACCTGGACAGCATGTCTGCATTGGCATTTTCGTTTGATTTTCGAAATTTAATATCGTACGTATGGGCCATAAGAATTAGTGCCCATCGTTGTAGTTGGGCTGCCGCTAATGATGGAATACCCTTCTTTGGTCCAAAAATTTTCACCAAAGCCTGATTATCTGTAATCAGTTCAAATTTGCACCCCCACAAATACTGGTTAAATTTAGTTACGCCAAAAAGGATTGCTAAGGCTTCTCGCTCTATTTGAGCATAATTTCTCTCCGCACTTGTAAGTGTGCGAGAGGCGAATGCCACTGGGTGTTCTCTACCATCCTTAATCACAGATAGCACCGCACCCAATCCTACTGGGGAAGCGTCGCAAGCTAACGTCAGCCTCGCTTTTGTAATGGATTAACACATTATCACTAGTGAGGTCATTCTTAAGTACCTTAAATGCCTCCTTACAGGGTTCATTCCAGTTCCAATTAACCCCGTCTTTCAAGAGATTATACAATGGCGCACACTTGTTGGCCATATGGCTAATGAACCTACAATAGTATGTGATTAACCCAAGAAATGATCTTAACTCATTTACATTCTTTGGTTCTGGGGCATTTCTAATAGCCTTTACTTTCTCTTCGGTGGGCCTTAATCCTTTAGCATCAATAACATGACCCAGATACTTTAACGAAGGTACCTTAAACACACACTTATCACGATTAGCCTTAATGTTATGCTGGGCCAGTCTACCCAACACTTCATCTAACATTTCCATGTGGCTAACATCATCGGGACTGCTGATTAGGATGTCATCTAAGTAACAACATACACCATCTAACCCGTTTAACACTTGGTCCATCTCATTCTGAAAAATCCCTGGGGCTGTTGATATCCCAAAAGGTAATCTTTGGTATTGCCACAAACCCTTTTCAGTATTAAACGTTAAAGAGTGTTTTGGAACTTTCAGTCAATTCCAACTGCAGATATGCTGACTTTAAGTCTATCTTACTAAATATTCTCCCCCCTGATAATCGTGAGAAAATATATTCTGCAGTAGGTAATGGGTATGTCTCTTGTTCAACTACCTTATTTACAGTTTGTTTATAATCACCACAAAGTCGAACTGATTTGTCGGCTTTATTTACAAGTACGGCTGATGCCCATGGGCTGTACTTAACTTTTGAAATAATTCCTGATCTTTCTAACCGTTGTAATTCATCATGGACCTTATCAACCTGAGCATAAGGGATATGGCGTGCTTTAATAAAGACAGGTTCTACACCATCTTTAACTCTGATATCAGCTTTGAACCACTTAATTTTATCTTCCGGTGATGGTGGAGTAAACACAGGCTTAAATTTATCAATAACATGGATATCAGAACTAGATCTAGGCTCAGGTACCCCTACAGCAAATATTTGCATCCAATTAATTTTGATTTTATGCAACCAGTTTCTACCTAACAAGGATGCTCTCGTACCAGATACAACCACTACAGGTAATGTGGCATTCTGATTACCATACTTAACGTTGCACTGAATTTCCCCCACAACTGGAATGTTATCACCTGAATACGATGACAATTTAATCTTGGATGTAGTTAGCTTTAGTCCATTAAAATTATCATGGTAAGTTTCCTAGCTGATCACCGTTACTGGTGCAGCAGTGTCGATAATAAACTCAATTGGCTTGTCATTAAGAAAAATTTGCACTGTTAAAGCAGGAGTGATTGGCTCATCGCTTACCTTATACAAATCTAAGCTAACACTACCCATATCGACCTTATCATCATATCCATCACAATTACTTTCACAGTTAACCATTTTTATCTGATGGTGAGACGTATTATTAAACTGTCCCACCTCTCCGAGACTTAACTTCGTAGACATTCCTAGGCCTTGGCTATGTCAATGAATGCGAAAAAGTAAATGCTCAATACCGCCGGTTCCAAAATTCTAAAAATGGCTTACAACACACCATGTTCCAATGAAAACTCAAAAGTTGCTACCGCTCGTCGCCAGTTTTGATATGTATTTGCCACGAAAGGTACAAAGACATATGCACGCATACTAGGTTCTTTTACAACTTTATTGAACCCTGAACTCAACACATTAACACAGTGTATAGATAACGATGTGCTCGCCATTGAACCCGAACAGCAAGAGAATGACAACGAACGTGACACAGCACGTCTGCCAATACGCGCGTTATTTACGCTTACGCGTTATGACTATAACCATAACAACAACAATAACAACTCTGTAGTGCAGTACACTACACATGCTGTCATGAGTTTCTTGGAAAATAGGCCTACCTTTAATAGATGAATTTGATGCAGACAATAATGTTTTAAGTTTAGGAACCTGTGGTATATCTCTCTCAAGCCTAGGCTACTGCCCGGGGCACTGAAGTGTTCATGCACCAGTGCATTACACAGCCCAAATTTCTTTCATGTTAAGGTTACCATTAGATTTGATTCTGGGTCAAACAATACAGTCTTGGTAATGATAGATAGACATGTCTTTTTCAACCAGGCCTATGATTACCTCTTTGTCTACAAGTGCCATTTTATATCATATACAAATACAAGGATAATAATTGCAAAGAAAAAAATTGGTTGTAGTTTAGATAAATTTGATATTCTTTTCTGTCAATTAGTCAAATATTTGTATTCCCAACCGTTAGTTATAGGATTAATTCACATTTACAGAGTAATAAATTTGAATTAAGCTATTTATATCAGTGTTAACTATATTTCTGTTTATTTCAAGGTATTCTGAAACTATTTAAGATGGCTGTAGATATGAATGCAACGATGTCAAGTGACATATTTAAAATGTATATACTGCCAGCCATTCAAGGAACCACTGATGAGATCATCCAACAGCTGAAGGTAAGTTGCAGGACCAGCAAAAGTCCATATCCAACTCAGATCCATCATGTTTAGAGCAAATTTTAAGAATAGGCATCTCCAGATACCCAAAAATGTCACTCTCAGACTGAAGAAAGGATTTTTCAAAACAGTGTTCCCCACTGAAATAATTGAATTCTTCCCCTACAGGGTTTTAGGGTTACCTGATGGTGGCCCTAGGGTCCCTGCTGACATTGCTACTGGCCATTGATAAAATCCTTAAAGATGCTCATTGTCTAAAATCTAAGGGTGTGTTTAAACTGAAAATCCAGAAAGCAACGGTTTTCTTATCATTGGTTGATTATCTGATTATCAAGATATAAACTGTGTCACAATTGCCTTTTGACACATGAAGCGGTTGCATATTTGACACCGGGCTGATATATGATGTAAAAATCACCCAGAATGCAATTTAAAATGATGGAAATGACCTTTTTAGTAAAAGCATTCACAAGAATATTTTTGTATGACTTCCAAGGAACAAACAAATAAAACAGGTCCTAAGTTAATTGTTCAATCATAACAACTCCATTCCCCGTAAAATAGACTTGGTTATAAGACTTCAGATTTTCAGGTTCGTTGGATGGTACTAAATATGTTCCTTAAACATTTGTAATAACTATGCTAGTATACTTTTTGCTGTCATCTGCTCTGGCCTTTTGCTTTGTGTGTATGTTTGTGCATAGAACATTGTATTTATCCACCAAAAACAAAATAGAAATTGAAAACTGCACACATTGGTACTCAATTTGTTTATCACATGCTGCAATGCAAAATAAAAATAAGTGTTAACATGTTGCCTTTCAAGGCAATTCAAGACATTAGCATATTATCACATTGCAAAAAAGTGTACTATACTTTCCTAAATATATTCATTTGATAAATCTGTTATATATGTGTGTGTGTTTAAAATATTGTGACAGGATTCTGGTGCTGTTCTAGATGATACACTACTAACTGCTGTATGCCGGCAAGAATCCAGTAAAGGCAACTTAGCAAGTGTTTACAAAATTGGTTTGTAATGATTTTTATTTTTTTTTTTATAGCATTGCAGACTTGAATTAATGTATAACAAAATCATATGCATTTTAAGAATTGAGAATTTAGAAAGGACCTAGAAATGGGGGAAAAAACATTTCTCCCTATAAATTCTTTGTTACGACTACACAATTTTAGGATTTTTGGTAAGACTTAATGGTGTTCTCAAATATGACGAAATGTAAGAAGGAAAAAAATTGTTTGTTGCCTAATTCTGCCCAACCTGAAATAATATCTAGAATCAGATTTTTTTTTTAATACAAAGTAATGATGCTTGAAAGGCATCTTTTTTGAATTATTTTATATAAAATATACTAACCTTCATGTTTTAGCCCAGTAGTTACCATTTCATGAATTTCATTATTTTCAGTTGAGGATAATCCAGATCTAGACGTTGCAGCGTTTAGAACAAATATTCATGAAGGATTCATCAAGTAAGGAAAACATGCAGGGAAATGTAATAAATTTAAATTGTTTCTATTATTTATCATTAAACAGCATTACTCACAAAATGCATAGCCCACACTCTATCTGACACAAACAAAACCCAGGTAAAAGCAGCTCTATTTTCAATACTTGAATTCTTACACTGAATAAATACAGAATAATAGCCATTGTCTGTGACAATCTGCTGTTGACACAAAGGGTCAATGCATTTGCATAATATCTCCAAATAAATTGAATGATCGATGACCTTAATAACAAGAAGAGTTGATTGATAAACAGTAAGCCTACACTGAATGTTTATATTATCAAAACTATATAACATCCAAGTATATTATGTACATGACATTTCATTAACATTATATGCAATGAATGACATTGTAAATGCACTTACAGTATATTTACATTTAATATAATTAATTTCAGCAAACCCATTTTAAATATTCAGTTATATCCCTTTATTTTCTTAAATACATTGATATATTTTAGCTACTAGTAACCATATTTTAAAAATCATGTATGCTAAATTTATTTTAATGAAGTGAAATAGTTTTCATCACTTGGTTTTTGAAAAAGACAAAACTAAATTTGAATCTCTCAGTATATTTCAATCTTGACCATTATCTTGTCATTCTAGTACAAAATATGGGTAATGCTTACTAATAAATGATAAGATATTATTATGTTATATATTAAGATTTTTATTTATTCAATAACAGGTCCTTTGAATCTGTGACTCATCGTTTTATGATGCACTTCCACCTCTGAGCCGATCACAAAGTGGCCTCAACATAAAACAGACAGACACAGAACATAGCCTGTCTCTTATACACATCTAGATGTGTATAAGAGACAGTTGTAGGCCTAATCCCACCATCAGTTTTAAACACAAACATGATTGCATGAAGCAAACAGTTTGTGATCATTGCTTGCGCATGTTGGTCATATTTTTCTTAATGAAAATGATATTTCTCACTCTAAAGAGAATATTTTTTCAACATTTTTTTTGTGATTTTGTTAAGTAAAACATAGGTTTTACATCACTATTAACTTATACAATCATTCTTTCACAAACAATATACTGATTTAATAGAGAAATTTAACAAAATTATGGTCTGTAGATGTTGCTGTAAAGTCAAGTGTTAGCAAAATTGTAGCTTATACCAGATATGCCAAACACTCCGATTTCGGCGAAGTTACTCCGTTTATTTAATCAAAACTCCGCACTCCGATTTTTGGTCGAAAATCTCGGCTTTTTACGCATTTTGGCCAGCTGAAATAAATCGCACATTTCCGAATAAAAATGATAATCCTCTGATTTAGATAAGAACAAGACCAATTAATTTCGCCCTGAAAACAGCGCTCTGAACTTTAGGCCCTATACAAAATATAATTCGCGCTCTACGGTCTACTGATTTCGAAAAAAAACACAAAAAAAACAATTTCATTGACACCAAATCGCTGTCAGAGTTGCACTCTGAACTGTATACGAACAATTAATTCGCGCTCCACAGCTACTGATTTTAGGACGCGAAATATCATGATTTTTTGTGTCACCTGTGTATAAGCCGCACCTGTTGTTAAGCTCCAAACCGTTCCCATAATGTTAAGTTTTTAATTATTTTTAAACATTGACTTTATTTACAAATGTCAACATCAAACAACTGGAAATGCGTGTAAACTTCTGGCTACCGCAATGAAACAACTTCTCTTGCTCTAGGGAAATCCCCATTTTCATGCTAGACGGTCGCGATACGTTAAATTTTCAACATCAGTTTAGTTTAATAAAATAAAATACTTATTGAGTATATTTTAAACAATCATTCTATTATTATGGTGACTAATAACAGTCGGTATTAAGCTAAATATATTGGTTATTCTTGGCCAAGTCATTACTACTCACAGCCCACTGTGCGGAGCATGCACTCATCACGCACCCCGTTTTTATAAACAAAAACAGAAGTGGAGAAATATCGTGCGATACAAAGTTTACGCATGCACAGATGACGAATGCCTTTCTAACGTTAAATTCCAGAAAAATAATTATTACAATTTCAAGAAAACTTGTGTTTTTATAGCATAAATTAATTTCACAAGTTTTTATTCTGAAATTATAGCGAATCATTCTCTCTAACAGTACAAGCCACCGGGAACCAGATGTCGAACAGCATGTTTCAACAAACCAGCCCACGTGTGTTTTGTTGCGACATCGTAAATTAAGCTGCTCACGTGACCTCGAGGACCAAACTCGCGAAAAGTTGTTTGGTAGTTATGAATGAATTATTTAGAAAACCCAAACCATTACTTGAATGTCGTAGAAATCCTAGTAGAAATCCTAGTACAGCAGTGTAGTGAGTATAATTACAAATTCTAGGCCTACAAACCGGTCCTCACCCTAGGCTAATTAATTGGGCAGCATGGGCCTAACCTAGACAGATGGCGCCTGATTTTCCCGGCGGCTCGCGATCTGAACTTTTTGGGAGTAGGTTAAAGACCGGTGTATAGGCCGCATCACCCCAAACTTCTGGGGGAAAATCGCGTATAAAATTTGCGGCTTATACACCGGAATATACGGGAATAACAGAAAGTATCCTGTCAGTTTTAAATCAAAATTAGGTGATATTCCGATGTATACGGTACACTTCTTGTGACTGGTATGGTGTTGATTTTCTGCCTAGGGCCTAGCCTTGCACGGCGGTATTGCTGTTCTGAGTCAAAACAGTTATATTTTACAATTCGATCACATTGGTACCATGTCTTTGAAATACTCCTCACATTGCCAAAACTCCGCTCAGAAGTTTTTCAGACTCCTCTTATTGGCCTTGTAGGGTTGGCATGTCTGTTATACTATAGGCCTAGGTAGTAAAAAGTTGCCAAGGCTGCCAACCTTGGAGACCTAATTTCTTCCCAATTTCATGGGCTTTCATGTATTTTTATATGATTGATCAATAAATCTGAATCTGAGTCATTTTAATTTAATACTCAAAGTAAGCAGTTGTAATATTGAATTTTAGTTTCTTTAATAGCTAAACACATATGTTTCTTTTCATACATATTTCTTGGAGATTAAATTTTTTTTTATAATTCATTTGTGTAGTAGCAGACAGCAAAAACATCTTTAAAGAAACCACAACAGTTTTAAGGTTCAAGACCGTGAAGGCTAGGCACAATTTATTTTATTATAAAAACTCTCCTAGCTCAATTCTATTTCTGCTCTCTTTCCATTTCTCTGAGCCTTCCACCAGATAGCACTCATCCCATGGCAATATTAAATGATACCCAGAAAGAAGGTTGTACCCTAGTGTACAAATCACTCAGAGTGTGAGTGTAGTCCTGTATTTAAAAAAAATATAAAGTTAACACAGACATGCCAGCCACTCAGATTTTGGCGGAGTTTCTCCTTTTATTTAAGCAAAACACCGCACTCTGATTTTGGGTCGAAAATCTCCTCTTTTTACGCATTTTGGCCAGCTGAAATAAATCGCGCATTTCTGAATAGAAATGATAATCCTATGATTTAGATAAGAACATGACCATTTAATTTCGTCCTGAAAACAGCGCTCTGAACTGAATACAAAATAGTAATTCACGCTCTACGGTCTACTGATTTTTAAAAACCAATTTCATTGACCAATCACTGTCAAAGTTTTACTCTGAACTGTATACGTAAAATTTATTCGCGGAAAGTATTCTGTCAGTTAGAAATCAAAACTACTGTAGGTGATTCCTACGGTAGGCTCGTTGTGATTAGTGTGATGTTGATTTTCTGCCTAGGCCTAGGGCCTAGTCTTGCACGGCGGTATTGCTGATTGTGGGTCAAAACAATCCGATCACATTGGTACCATGTCTTAGAAATACTCCTCACATTGCCAAAACTCCGCTCAGAAGTTTTTCAGACTCCTCTTATTGGCCTTGTAGGGTTGGCATGTCTGTTATACTATAGGCCTAGGTAGTAAAAAGTTGCCAAGGATGCCAACCTTGGAGACCTAATTTCTTCCCAATTTCATGGGCTTTCATGTATTTTTATATGATTGATCAATAAATCTGAATCTGAGTCATTTTAATTTAATACTCAAAGTAAGCAGTTGTAATATTGAATTTTAGTTATTTTAATAGCTAAACACGTATGTTTCTCTTCATACATATTTCTTGGAAATTAAATTTTACACTTGATACTTGATATAAGTGGGACATGTTTAGGCAAAAGCCTTTAAGAACCCAGTCCATTCTTGAAGGAGATAACATTACCATTAGCAACAGAACCTTTTTGGGGAATTATTCCAAATATTTATAACTATTCAACATCTAAAAAACAGGTGTTTTTTTTGCTTTATGTATTTTATACTGATGTCCTCTTCTACTGCTATCTTCTACAAAGATTACATTTTCATATGCCTTGATAATTTTGAAAGTTTCAATCAGATCTCTGTTCCAAGTTATATATAAGTTCAGTTTGCCTAGTCTTTCGCTATAGCTCAGATATTTATAGATGGAAGTAGATGCCTTTTCTCTGAACTCTTTTCAAAAATGTTCTGATCCTTGTTTAAGCCTAGACTCCATGCCTAAACACAGTATTCAAGGATGTGGTCTGACATATGCTTTTCATATTTTGAAACTATCTTCATCAATATACTCAAATCCTCTTTTGATAGTACGGAGACCGTTATGGTGAATAAAAAAACACCCAGAGGACTAATCACTGATGGACTCAATAGACCGCTTTTGCTTTTGCTGATATATGCACACTTAACTGAAATCATTTTGTGTTTTGTGTTTCCAACCATTTTATTAATTTTCCTTCAAATCCATAACTATTCAATTATAAATGAAGAGCTTATGAGGCACATTAAGACCTTTGGTAGTCTTAAAAGATATCAATATTTTTCACCACTGTCTAGCTCCTTTGTACTCAAAGAATTACAAACTTCAGACTGTGAAAAATAAATGGTAATAAATTTTGTTGGTATCCTAGATGTAATATAATGTTGAAGATCCTGAATATAATAAATCTTTTGTCTTGTACAATGTTTGTAGAATATGTTGGATTGATTTTGGTGAATCTAATCAGTGCGATCCCTCAGGGCGATAACGATCGTATGCGGCCTCATTTGGAATTATTACTCAACAATTTTGCAGATAAAGTGAGTGTTGAACAGTTTTTCAGCCTCTTGGTTTAATTTGCTACCAAATCCACCATTAAAACAGATATTTAAGTACAGAAGTTCATTCATATTATTAACATCACCACTTGAGATGCCTTTCCAAGCATGAATTGTAATGATGTGAATAATTTTACACATATTAAATATATTCACTGCAGTTGATTGGATTTTACTCTGTTACTAGGGAATATATATATCAGCCTATAAATTCCGACGTGCCCGTACCATACTGGACCAGCTGAAGCTTGGTGGGTTGAAGGCTAATGCCGCTAAGATTGTAGATCCTGTGGACGGAGTAGTAACATCATCTGGAAGGATGGACTTTTTGGCAAAGGATGTATGTTCTTTATGTTAATTTGCTTCATTATTATTAATATTTACAATATTTTCCAGATTGGCCCGTTCAGTCAAATATTTTCACTTCTGGGTCCTTCGGTAGTTTACTCTAGTTTAATATAGCAAGGACTGAAAAACCAGAAAAGTAGAGGCATGTACCATGTAAATATACTTATAATAATATTGAATAACCTTTATAAAAAAATATTTGGAAACATTCAAACTATTACAGAAATATATTGATTCACTTAGTGTGTTAAATAAATCTGTTTCTTTCTATTGCTATTTCCCCCTCCCAAAAAAGAATCAGGCTCAAGTAGTTAAAAATTATCACAAATCACCTTATTTTGCTATCTAGTTCCACCTCACCTAATCATCAAGCACTCACCCTCTCTCCACCCCAATTCACCTTCAAGTTTTTTGAAGGGAAAAGGCTGGGGAACATACATCGTAATACTCATCTGAAACACCAAATTCAAAATGCTTATACATTTTCAGAATTCAAAGATTTTAACATTTTATACTGGAGGAAACGTGGGGAGGCTATGCTTTTACTGCTTAGCATAAAAGGATTTATTATACTTTAATTTATTATCTTTTGTAAAAAGAAAATATATTTATGTTTTCATGTTTTGCTAATTATTAATATTTATACTAATTTTTTTTTATAAAAAAGACCAATAATGGAAAAGAAATAAAAAGAAAAGATTATCATTATTTATGATTATTTCCTTTTACAGATTGAAAATATTGACATGCTAGAAGCCAACCTGCAAGAACTAAAGACAAAAGACGGAAATTTTAGACCCGTATTGAGACGTCTGATTGAAGCTTACTGTGAGACAAATGTAATTCTTTTTAGCATTTTTCATAGTAAATAGGGAAATTATAATCAGATTATCTGAATTTTCTTCAGTGCAGTATTTGATCCATTGCAGTTTTCAGGTCACTGTGATTGGATTAGCCAAATACAAATCAAAAAATATATCAATTTTTAATTTATTCATTATATTCATATTATAAAATATGTCTTTATTTTAAAATGAATTATTCCTTTTGCATAATTTCTAGCAACCCGATAAAGCTTTGGAATATAAAGTTGAATGGGATAATTCAGGTTACGAGCCTGCTGCGGGTATTCTGTCCAGGCTTATTGGAGTTTGTAGTGCAAATAACAACCAACAAGAAGCCCTTAAGCTGAGGAATGAATTGTAAGTGACTACGAATAATGCTGTACTGATTAATTATGCCCACCCCTTATTGGAGTGAAGTATAAGATTTGTAGTTGAGATACTTGTCTTCCAAGCAGAGGGTCCTGTGTTAAATTACTGTCAGTGACAGAATCTCGTAATAAAAAAAATAAATAAATAAAAGAAGAAAGAAAAAAAAATGCCTGTCTCGCATTTCCTAAATCTTGATTATAAAATGGAAACTGTTGAACCATATGAATGGAATTGGTTGTATGTGATATGACAGATGGTAACACTTGAGAACGAATGTACTAATAATAATAACAATAAAATATTAGTAACAATAGTGGTTTTTCTTTATTTTATTGTTTATTTTTGTTGATGTATTTTTAATGTAGAATTGAATTTATGATTGGTCTTTAGGAAAGCAAAATTTCCTGAGTTTAAAATGGATATGCTAAAATACTGCCAACTGATTCATGGAGCAGTGAAAGAGAACAAAATTGATGGTAAGAATATTATTATGCATTCACATAATTGTTTCTAAAATTAGTGGTGCATACTTGTAATGTTATATTTGTTTATTTGTCTTATATGTTTTGTAAATTTTACGGGGAAGTGGGAATATGATTAACTTAACCATTGGCTTCAAATCACAGTTTTTGCGCTACTATGAACAAGAAGAAACAATCATTAAGAAAAGCGATCAGGCTGTGATAAAAATGGAAAATAAGAATTCCAGTCAGAAACCTCTATTTTAGGCTATCAAAGGCCTACAGTTCATCATATATCGTCAGGGAGTTTTAATTTAATTATCGCAAACAGTTTATTTGGCTCTATTGTTGTACGTGCGTATGCATTGACAATCTGATAAAAATCAACCACAGAAACTGAAGACATACCAGGAGCCTAGATTAGTGCATACTATGAAGTAGTAAAGCCTAGCTAATTCAACCTAAGCTAGGGCTAGGCTCAGTCACATTGTGTTGAGAGGTATGGTGCCATACACTATCTCAGTGATAAAGAAGGTTAGGGTTAAACATTACTGAGATAGCATACGATACCTTGCTATATTGTTCTATGTTCGTATGTATCCATTGACAATCTGAAAAAAATAGCCACACTGAAACTGATAGTAGTAGTAGGGCCTAGCCTAGCTAGTGGGTGGGTTCCTTTCTCCCCCCCCCCCCTCCTCAGCAAGTCTAAAGCTGAAGCATAAAATAGATGATGATTGAGTTTATCTCGTCCAACCCAGCCAGCAATAAACTAAAAAAAAAATACATTTTATCACAACAAATAGCTTTCCACATATACAGAATGTTTTTTTTTTTTGAATATCACTTTCCGTTATTAAAAAAAATATATTAATATGAGCGGTAACTAGATGATGTAAATCTGACATGGGTTTTATACCTATTGTACATTTAATAAAAGATCTGTGAATTTAGAGGCCTAAGAGCAATCCTTTGGGTATAACAATGAATGTAATACCTTTTATTTTGAAAAAAAATTATTTATCATAAATATATGGTGATTCTTATTAACAAGACTCCAGTAACTAAATGACAAAAAATTTGTGCAACTGCAATATCCTTGATTAGATATTTTCTTATGATTTAAAGACATATTTTTAAGATAATTGGTTAATTAATATCAAAACAATGGGATATCGAAATAAACGTGAATGCTTAATAAAATTAAAAATAAAATGATTAGGGTTATTTCATGCCAATTCAACAAATGCATTACACCATTATATTATACCATTATTATATTATTCATATTCAGGAGAAATGAAAAACTTTAAAATTTGAGAATCCAATTCTTGTTCGTTTTCCCGCAGCGGCAGTTTAAAGTTAAGGGGCGGACGTGGCCCAAAATAATGTGCCACAATAATGAAAATTGATTATCATATGCTAATATCTTTAGATGTACAACCCCCATAACCCAGAAAGTTTGTGTTATAGGACTATGGTAGGACATACCATACCATGTTTTTGAGGCACATGAAGTATAGCTGTTTCTGAGAATCAATAACAAAAACATTAATTCTAGCAGTATCTTGATTATAACGTTAGTATATTTTAAGACATTTGTTTGACTCATACTAAGAACTTAATTCAAAGACCAAAATAATTTTTTGATGTGATCTATTGAAATTATGTTATAACTCATCTTTTAGGCCGTTTTTCCGCAGCACTTACAGTTTCTCCAATAATTTCTTCGATCTTGAAATTTTCTCACAATATTTCATCCCATCATGCAATATTATGGACACCAATGCAATGTGTTTAACACCAAAACATCCATTTTGTTGACCAGCAGGTGACCCTTTTTTTGCGCGAGATGGATAGGCCGAGAACAATTCGTACGGTACTATTTTGCTCTGGGAAATGTACTGTTGCAATGATGTTTCATTGTGCTTCTTTAGGGATTGAGAAGAAGACGAAAAAGAATGCTAGCTTTGTTTAATGTGTTTTACGGTACAATAAACAATAGGT
>NW_022693771.1:302952-353395 GCF_011630105.1 Anneissia japonica | reverse complement strand
ATATATATATACACGTATATATACTTCTAAAAGTCGTGTATCATGCATAGGAACGTTGACGCCTGCAAGGCTCTGGTTTTTTGATATTAGGCCCCTAGCTACTAACTACTAGTTGCCTTAGAATCTATAGAAATCTACCCAAAAGAATTCTTTGTATGGCCGTGATTTGACATTGGTCAAAGGTTATTTCATTTTGCATTCAGAGCTTTTACCGATAAATTAACTGATTCCTATACAAAAATTTATCAGAAACTTTGGGCCCCTTTTCCGCTGTGAAAAAAAACCAAAATGGTCACTCTCTGATAATCGGATTAAGTGCTGCAGAAACATGGCCTTAATTGTTTGTTACCAAAATTGTTGAACATTTGTGTTGACAGCCTGCTAGTGAATACAAAGCTTTCTCCACTCAAATGTCTGAAAACAAATATTTGTAAGATTTAATACTAATTGTTGAAAAATATTGATTGTTTTCAGTTGCCTTGAATCTAGTTGATGATATCAAGGAATGTGGCACCTCGACTGACAACGTAGAACGACGGGTCTTCTTCCTACTTCAGAATTTGACTGAGGAAGGATATATAGAAGAAGCTAAGCAGTTGACAAGAAAATTTATTGACTGCAATATTGTTAATTCAAACAACAATATTCTGAGGCCCGTGGTCACTGCTCTAATGGACAAGTGAGTGACGTCAATTCAGCTATATAAGGGGTTTGAAAGTTTATGTTAAATTCTAATGAATTAAATTTTTCTTGGTTATGGCCATGCCTTTTTCTAGTGTCTCCACACAAAAAAAGAAAAATGTCTGAAGGTGCTTTTAAATCCCTAAAAAGATACAATTATAATAATTATTGGGGAAGAAAGTACGCACGCTAGATTTTAAGATGGTGTTGCCATCACTACTGTGTATAGTGTTGATTATGTATTTGTCATTTTAGGAGAGACATGGAAGGTGCATTGTCATGGATACAGGAATGCCAAGCCAAGTATGGATTTATGCCAAGTTTTCATGATATATTGGTGCGTCTTATTAATGAGGGAGATAAGGACATGCTTCAGAAGGCAATGGAGTTTAGTAGTTCCCATCATGGTGACATTAATATGCTGTATGATATGACATTTGCATTTTTGACTACTAGTAAATTTGATGAGGCAAAGAAAATCATTGATGTAAGTTGAAAGCTTTTATATAATCCAGTAAACATGTTCTGTGATTTAATACCTTCTGTTTTGTGTGTAGTGGCCCATAAGGCTCTCTACAATTTAATCCCCACTTGACCACATTTTTAGAATATAAGAGAGCCATTTTAATTACTTCGAGGTGCCTATTCTTAAAATTTGTTCCATGTTTTTTTCCAATTGCTCAACTTCAGTTGAAAGATTTCTTTGCATTTTCAAGAGGATGGGATGTTTCATTTGAGATGGTCAATTTCAGGATAATGTCAGCTTTCAATGATCATTAGGCTGAAGTACTAGATCCAAAACATCAATTTTTGTGTTACTGACCCCATCTTCATTAGAAATTATCAAAACGCAGTCCGTTTTTCACCCCAAGACTCAGGTTTTTCTAAACCGTGTAGGTCGCCATATGTAAAATGAAGTGACACATGTTTACTATCATTTTGAAGCATACTTTATTGGACAATTTAGGCACTAGCTCCATATTATAATAAATTATAATGGAAAACCTTTCCAATAATTTTTTTACAAATTCATTGCTATAGACACCAGGGATGATTGCTAGAGCAGGAAGACTTCAGTGGTACTCAGAAAAATGCCTGGTAGACCAAATGCAAGAACAGATGGAGAAATTAGTTGAAATCACCAAAGATCTATACAACTGTAACAGAGATAACCTTTATTTCTCTCTCTTGCAACTTTATGGTAAGTTATCCAAATACTATGGTTTTGATAGATTTATGATAAGATTTTTACACTTAAGAATTATGACTATTTACAAAACTGCAAGTTACAATTCTGTTACATTGCTGTTTGTTTGTTTGTATGTTTATTAAATCTTTTTTGTTTTTCAGCTAGGAAAGAAGATCCTAATAAATGCCTTCAAATCTGGACCAACATGCAAGAAGAGGAAGTGATCCCATCTGATCGTACGCTGCGATACCTAGCTAATGTTTTGAAATCTCATGATCAGCCTATACCCTATGAAGTACCACAGATAATGGATATGGTGAGTTCATGAAGGTGTCAGTCCCAAGTACTGTGACATGATATTGAAGTATAATTTTATAACTTAGTCCAATCTTGTCTATTTTGTAAATACTTACTTAGATATAAACTAATTGCCACCGTTCTTTTATTTATTTATTTATTTTATTTTATTTTATATTTTATTCATTCTGGCAAAAGCAATTAACAATATAAAACATTACAAATACAAAAAAGAAAAAAAAAATCAGAAATTCACAAAGAAAGAATAATCAGGTGAGCCAGGGAGCAGCAAAAGTGGAACTACTGTCATCTTAGAGATGTGCTGCTCCCAGAAAAAAAAAAATGAATGAATAAAAAAAAAAAAAAAAAAAAAAAAAAAAAAAAAAAAAAAAAAAAATAAATAAAAATAAATAAATAAATAAACAAACAAACAAACAATAATGGAATAAGAGTAATGATAAACAATAAAGGACAATTAAAAATCATTAACATTTTTTTTTTAACTTAAAGAACACCCCACTACAAAAATAGAACTGTCCAATCATCCCAGCCTGTGACGATTGCTTTTCAATTAGTTCTCAAGAGGCCCGCTCTATACGGCTGAAATGTGTAGACCATAGACAAAGTTTAATGTATCTCAAGTAAACGCACTTATTCCAACAATAACATAAAGCGCCACTGATAATTACTTCGGTTTTTTAAATGGCGCTATATAAGTTCTTACCTTATTATTTATTATTATTATTATTAAACATACATCATTAATTTTAGATTAATGATATACTTAATTTTTTTTTTTATTAAACCATGGAGATTCAAACTTATCCCTAAACTTTTTCTAAATGTAATGTTTGTTCGGGCAATAATTTACAGTGAAAAGTAGTACATTGGTAGAGTAATTAAACAACTAGTGATGCCCCAATGGTTACAAGCCTAATGCCAAAAAAATTGGCAGAAGAATGCCATCTATATGATGCTGAAGGATGAATTCCTTTTGTATGAAAAAACTGGGTCATGTCAGATGCTCTGTAGATTGGGCTTGCTAGTATTTATATGATGTTTCATTGGCTATAGGCCAGTGAAGAAACTCCTTGATTATTAATTAGTAAAGGAATGAATGATTATACGTCCTTGCATTCTGTGCATGTGCACAAGGTTTGTGGCACAGTTTATTTCCTGGGCGTTTCTCTGTGGAGTCCCACTTAAGCAAATTTTGATGGTGGGGATCGCAAGGGACCTTCTCGTGTTATTTGCAAGATATAGTACTTTTAGTATTATATGTGAAACAGGTATTTTAGTTGGTAGCTATACTATGAAGAAATACTAGAGTATAAACTGTTCAGGGCTATTATTAATTCAAAATATTTAATATATTGATGTGGAATATTAAACAGTTTCTATAAAGATTTATGAGAGACCATCTTGTATGGGAACACTTTTGGCATCATTTCCTATCATGGAGCCTTTGTTGTTTTTGTATTTCAGTCTCCTCAAAGTGGTATTACAGATATTAATGGTGATGACAGCAATATTGTTAAGTTATGCTTGGAAGGGGTAAGCAATTTATCTCATTCATAATTATTTTGCAATGACTTGGTCATGAATTGAATCAACGAATGATTGGTATCATATGCTTTTAATTAATAAATCGGGCAAAATTTTAAACTGTAATCTTTTTAATTCCAATCATCAACCACCATAACTACATACACCCTCTTTTTAATATTTAAATAATGCTTAGGCTTACATATTTTTAACTCATGGCCCGTTATTTTCTGGAATTCAGATCCTTGGAAATGTCTACCAACCTCTATTCTATCACAATTATAGTGTGAATTGAATCAGCCCTTTTCTTCAGAGTAGGCAAGTCCAAGGCTTTCAGTTCCTCTCCATATGGCTTATGTAATTCAGATACCAGCCTTGTAGACCTCTGCTACTTTTTCTAAACGATCTTTATCCTTTTTTTTTTAATGAAGAGGAATTCAGGAACTACTACCATACTGCTATTTAGGTCTAATCATGGATTTATAATCGAACATGTAACTCTTGCTATCAAGAAACTTGGAATACCTATTAACCATACCAAGAAATTTGTTATCAATCAGTATTCCCAAATCTGTTTCTTTAGTAACACACTTAAAGTTAACCTTGGAATTTTCTTCACCATAAATACATCTCATTTTTGGACCCAAAATGAATGAATTTACATTTTAGTCATATTAAAATGATGTCAATTTTGAGATCACTTTTTACAAATCTCTAAGAACTAAACACCCTGGACAACTTTGTTAGCAAAAAGTTTAATGTTGGACTGGGAAATAACGTATTTTGCTTATTGTAATGTATTGACAAAATTACCCTACTGTAACTGCCTATTTAAAAAAAATTTAAATAGAATATAGATCAAGCTTTGCAACTGATTAATGATGCTAAGGAGAACAAAACATCATTGAAGTACAAAACGCTTGACACTGTCATTTTGTCTGCTCTTAAACTGGGTGACGTTGATACAGCATTGAAAGTCCGAGATATGTAAGTTAATTTAATACACAACTTTTATTTTCTCTATGTATCTTATAGTATGTTATAATAATAATAATATAAATATACCAAGCATGTTTCTTGGTCTTTGAATGATATGGTGTTGATTGAAGGTTAGGCCTTTCACAAAGTATACAAAAAATATATGACTTCAGGGGCAGACTTAGTGAGGGGAATAGGGGGAGTGGGGAAATTTTGCCACTGGCCTGCTTGACTAAAAGGTTAGTAGATTATTACAATAAAAAGTTTAAATACCTGACAGTCCAACAGCACTTGAGTACAATATTGGAAAATTGGTCTTTGATTTGTTTACAGTATTAAAGAGTTTGGTTTGACGGTGAATAAATTAACCAACAGCGCTATCTTCTTTCATTACATTGAAACTGACAACTTACCTGGTAGGTACCTGCAATTCACTTAACACCCATCTCACATAAACAGTATTTGCAAGTAGTAACTTATTACAAGTTGTGCAATGTAACCATGTTTTTAGTGTGTGAAATAAAATTTACAGAAAGCTTTCGAGATATATGTTTAAATTGTAATAACAGTATCCAGGGATTGACAATACTAGAATGCAACAGATATATCAAATCAGTATTAAGTACCAATAGTACAATATTAATTGCTCTAGATAATGATCACATAATTAACCATGTTTTTAAAAAAAGTAAAATTATGCAATGGATTATTCATTTGAGAAACAAAGTAACACTGCTTTTTTATAATGTGAAATAATAAGATTTCATAATTATAATAATTCATATAATAGAAACAAATGTGTGTGGATAGAGGTCAGTTAAGTTTGATCCTATTTAATATAACAGTACAGTATTTATAATTGATCAGATAAACAAAGAATATATAACGTATAACAATAAAAATGACTAACAAAAATATAGTACTATTAATAGTAATAATAATGGTAATAATAATAATAATAATGATATTAATCAATACTAATAATTCAACAAACATTAAGAGAATTATACAAAGAATAATTAACTTGTATTGTAACAATAAAAATAGTAATAACAATATTTTATGATTGTTTTGTTAGTGTCAGAGCTAAACAGTGCTAGACACTGAATGGTAATAAATCGATATATGTTCATATACATAATAATACTAGATGTGGGCATTTTATGTGGTGCGTTTATTGCAATTTTATGGAGACTGATACAAGACACATGAATATATGTGGCAAATACAAGCCAAACCAGTCACTTGTCGCAAAAATCAATTTTTAGTTATTATATATATACAGTAGAACGTCGATTTTACGTATGGTACGGGACAGGAGGGCGTACGTAAATCGGGAATTCATAAAATTGAGGTTGGGTTAAATTTGTGGTAACCTTTGACCTAATACATACATAACGCTTAATAAACGTATGTTATGAACGAACGATGTTACCTAGGCTAGACCTAGCCTCTAGGCCTATGAATAAAGCCATGTGTTTAGTGCTTTTATTCATCACTTTACAATGTCATAAATAAAGTGTTCAAATAAAAACATGGGTCTAGTGTATTAATTCATCACTTTATATCTTTTATTTAACTAAAGAACATGAAAATATTGTAAGATTACCTATACGACAAAGGTATAACTTGAGAATTCCCCTTCATGGCTATTCTAAACAACAGAGTTGTGGTGTTGTCTGGGCCTGCAGAGACATATTAAAACCATGTGTGCTGCATTGGCGAGCCAACCAATTAGCATCCGTGTACGTTAAACAGCAACCATGTGCACTGCACTGGGCGAGCCAACCAATTAGCGTTCGTGTACAAAACTATGCCTACTCGGCTTTGTGTAGAAAATTCAACCAGACAAGTTTTAGATTATAACAACCCAGTAAACAACGTTGCTGTTTAATGAAAATACGTTGCATTATGGTTTGTTTATTGTTTTTATTGTTATAGTCTTTTAACTTACGGAACTGCTCTGAAAAAGGCCATTTGTTTTGAATATTTTCGGGGGTTTTGATGACGTCATCATCGATACAAGGCATACGTAAAACCAAGGGTTCATGTAACTGGGGTACGTAAAAACGAGGTTCTACTGTATATGGTTAAACAGTAAAATGGTAAAAGCATCAATTAAATCCGATATTTTGTTATGAAGTTATAGGAGTTAAAATACACAGCTGTTTAAACAGCAATATTTGAGAAATCAGCCTTCAAAGTTTACAATTTTGGGCGTTTCTTAGGCAGCAACCATCATCAAATTGTTAAACATTGTTGTTTTAAAATTGGAAATGGGAAAATAACAGCATAGCATAATGTATAGATATGTAAATGTTAGTTTAGCGCAATAAAATAGATTTCCAAAATTTTGATATTCCAGCATGTTTTGGCCATTAACTCAGAAACAGGATTTGCGACGAGCGACTGGTTTGGCTTGTCCTTTCCACATAATTCAACTATAATACAATCTACAGACGGTGGCACACTATGCAAGTCCCTCACACAAAGCGAAGATTATGTAATTGGCTGACAGTCAATTGACGTAGTGTGTGCCTGACTTTAGTAAGATTAATTTGAAAAACAGTTTTCCTTACATCAACATAATTGGGATTCTCATTTATTCCTAAAGCTGCTGAAAACATCTTTGAAGATTTCATTGCCAAAGGAATTCAGCCAACTGTTAGAATGACACGTGCACTTGCACTTAAGTATGAGCAGACTGGCAACATGGATAAAATCAATAACATGATAGATCAACTCGGTGATTCTCATGATGAACAATACCAACTTTATAAGTATGTGCTTGGTGCATTGCTTTATAGGTAAACATGTTGGTTTGTATATCTTAAATAGTTAAAAATTATATTGAGTATACTTTTATTGTCATAACATTTACATTGAAATAGCATTTCAAGGGTCGAGTCTAGGTAGAAAATGTAATTTTAAAAAAAACACAGATAAAATGAGGCATGTCATGGCGAAATGGTTAAGTTGTCGCACAGGCTAGTATTGAGTAAATGAGCTGTAAAATATGGGAGCTTCACTATAGATCAACAGTTTAACGTCTTATTAATCATGTCCCAAAGTATTAGTTCTGGAAATGGTCAACAAATCATTTATTTAATGTTTAGAGAATAAATTCTATTTAACAATGTATGCACAAATAACTTTGGAAGGCAATTACTCAAAATTGTGTTTATCTTGACTCTAGAGTGCTGTACTTTCACTTTCCAATAACTTAATGTCCAATTTCAATGAATGACCCCTCATTCATCTGAAAATACCAAAACTTGAATTTAAATTTTTGCTACAACTTAGCCATTTTGCCACAACATGCCTCAAATTATCGCTCATCAGACACCATTTCAATTTTTCCAATTCTAGGTTTTGGGGCTGGAATTTATATATTAAAGGTGACTTAAACTACATGGTAAAAACTATATCATGCTGGACACCATCCTGGTACTTTTTGGTCCTTTAATAATGGAAAACATAGATGTTTATGGAAGAAACTTGAATAGAAAACTAGGCAACCAGAACTGTTATGCAAAAAAGAATGCATTGTATAGCAATTAATCAATTCTCCAGTTCTCCGTAAGCATTTCTCCGGTTGACATTTGATGCTACTGTATAATCCTCTTTCCTGGGCTGGCTTTAATCATTAAATCACTTCCGTTGATATTGACTGCCTTAATATACAGCATCCATCCATATATTTATTTATTTTATGAAAAAGCCATGAAATATTTTAGTGTTAGATAAATTTGTGAGACCTTTTCATTATGAAGATGAGATGATAACTACAATATGGTGCTCTAATGGTAGGTGAATCCCATTGGGAATAGGAGTTTATTTTCCTTTATAGCTTGCCATCTCTATCTTAGAGTAAAACAGAATAAATAACAAATAATAAATATATACTCAATTGGAACTCTTATTTAAATTCTCCTTTCTATCAAACCAAAAAATTATTTCCATGTTTTGTGTAGCGGTTGGCGCACCGGTTGTGGCTTTGACTCCCAACCTTGAGGTCGGGGGTTCGAAACTCTGGCTGTGCAAATTGCTTGTGTCCTTGGGCAAGGCACTTTATCTACGGTTGCCTCTCTCCACCCAGGAGTATAAGTGGGTACCTAGTAGGTTTCAACACAACCTGCGCTGATTACTAGCTGAAATTTGTGGAATGATAATATAATTTGATTTACTAATTTAATTTGGTGTTTAAATGTGTTCCATATGTGTTTGATCCAATGACCGGGGTAGTAATGTGAAGCGCTTAGAGGCCTTGTAAAGGCATGAAGCGCTATATAAGAACGACATATTATTATTATTATTATTATTATTATTATTAGCCTACTACTTACAGTAGCTGTGTTGATCCTAGAGCAAAACTCTCACTCCATTATTCTATAGATCAATGAGGCCTGGGCTCTGACAAATGAATATTTTGCACCCTGTCTACTCATTTTTCTACATTCAGTTTTTACATTCATGGGCCAAGAACTGCCAATAAAAATTAATCACTGTCTAAGTAGCAATCCTTTCACATGATACACAAAAAGTCTCATGATTGAAGTTGTTTTTTGTCAGTTCATATTATAGTCTCTACATAAAAAAATGAAATGGTTTTAAAGTCAAACATATTGTTTATGACTACATTATGAACACAAAATGTTACTCAGTTTTGAAAGACCTGAGTGTTGTCAGATTGTGTTTTGTGAATTCAATCTCAACAATTCTGTTGATGCATATACATCATTATATCTTGTACAAGTATTAAGCATACAACCGTCGGCCAATGACTGCAACCCTGCTCCCTGTGAGTGCTAAACAATGCGACGCTGAGTGTCAGTGGCTATCTGAACGGATTGTCATTAAAAACAATCCTTTGCGTGCACATTGTGGCATTGCTTTCTCTATAGAATCATCAGGGGCAGTGAGTGGTCAGATTTAGCCATATTAGAATTTGTGTAATAACAGTTTTTATAGATAAGAAGGATGGTTTCCTACAATTTAGAATTGTGATATATCAACTTTTCTGTGTTTTTTAGGAATGAGTTAGACACAGCTTTCACAAAAATTAAAGAGAAACTTTCAGAAACACAGAATGGTGACAAAGTTGGACTTCGCTCATTCTTTTCTAAGATGATACAAAATGAACTACCACTTGACAAAGGTTAGTACCTTTTAGTGCATAATTAGTCTAATCAAGTAGAAGATTATTGGGCCACATAAAATTCTGCAGAAATTTTGCATTATCTATATGATAACACATCAATTAGTTACTTTCCTGATTTGTGTACTCTACTTTTTTTTCATTGCATCATGTCTACGAAATTTCCTTATGAATAATTAATAAATTTTCCATAAAAAAACTATTTTTTTTCAAGAAGTTCCAAATTCTTAAGAACCTCTTAAGTACACTGGAATATAGATAATGCATTTTAATTTATATTATTCAAATGAAATTATTGATATACAATGATTAATGTATTTTTATTATAAATTGTGTGATAAATTTGTTTAGAATTAGTGATAGGTGTGTGTATTATATTTATACCCGATTTACACATACAAAAATCTTACCAAATGTAACAAAATGTAACCAAAAGTAACATTTTACGGCATGTGTGAAAGTACCTCCGTGTAATATCCTTGTAAAATCTCGGAACGTCTCTGTAATCTTTACCAGCCTTGTTGAGGCCGGTAAAGCTTCCGAGATGTAGCATGGATGGATCTGCGCGTGCGCATGAATTTCAACACAACAACAATCTACTGTGTTTCGCAGGGTTCTTTGAATTTTCTTCCTTCTGCAGACGATTCCGGTCCACTAGAAATAGATAGGCCTAGTTTTCCTCAATGATGGATGAATTACCCTTGTTATTAGTAATGGTAGAAGAAGAAGATATACATAAATGAACGCCGGGATGGTGTTAGTACTATTATGTACTAGTATTATCAAGAGTCCACAGAAACGTTGGAAGCTAGGCCTAGTTTAGTAGTAGGAGTACAGCAGTTGTTAAGGGCATTGATTGCTTCGAATGTTTACTGTGATGGTGAGTTCAACAGTCCAATCTTTGACAGGGGTTCTCAACCAGGCCTAGGCCTAGGCTAGGCCTATTGCATTAGGGGCAAAAATGATTCATTGAATAAACACTGAATATATTTTACACGACCTTGGAATTACCTTACAGATGCGTGTGAATGCTTTATATCTCAGTAGGAATAACTCGGGAGATGGCTCAGTTACAGTTTGTTACTTTTTGTTAAATTTAACTTCACGTGTGAATCAGGTATTAGACTGCAGCCCCAGAGACATTATGTGGTAAAGGTTTATTGATCTGAACCTCATGCTTATATTTTTAGCTCCAATGAGGAGCTCTAGGAGCACCCTGCTGATTGATTAATTTATAGGTCTTTTTTGTGTGGGCAGCCGTTAGGGCCACTAGAATCACTCGTCTGATTGATTAATAGATCTTTTTTGTATGTGTGGCCGTTAGTGCCACCAGAATCTCATCAGAGCTTTCAAGATTATGAGAACTTGTTAGACGATAAATATGCAGGGTGTGTTTTGATAACAAGCTTATTGTATGTTAAGCAGTTGCACCAGAATTCCTACAATGTCAAAATAATTATTTGTTGAAATTACTAATTTAATTTAAAATAAAAAAGATATATTATACATTAATACTTAAACATACAAAAATATTATTTTTTTACTGTATATATAATTTTATTTAACATTTTAAAAACCTTTTCTATATGGATTTGAACAGTAAATTGTTTAGCATCACACTTCAATTTAAAAATACCACCTGCACCATTCGATAAATTTAAGTATAAAGTTGTACATGGTTACTGATGAGTTTACAAATAAAATAGGAAAAAATCGAAGAAATGCAATTAAAATTGTGAATAGCTCTTATAAAAAGGCCAAATAAGTTAAAAACTTTCACAAACAATACTTTCCTGATCTAAAAGACATTTGCGATAGGTAAGCCTGCCATATACAACACCTTTTGAACAGACTGTGCTCGAAATCGACTATTTGTTAACCAACAGTGCCTAAAAACCATAGGTCCTTCAAAATGTACTGTGTACTGTGTTTAAAAGTTTCCCTTTGGCGTTCCAAAATTGTAAGATTGTAAAACAACTCACCGAGAGACAGCGAATGCGAAGGTGTACAGATATGCTCTCGCGAGACAGCTACCTGTCCGGTAATAAAACGATGGTAAAAGTCATTATTTTTCCTCGTCGAACCTGAAAAATGGAATGATATTCACTTCGTGTGATCGAGGATTTGATGCCCTATGTTGTTACTGTTGTCATACCAGTAGGTTTCGAATCCCAGATGTTTATTGAGGACCTCGAATTTGCATTGTGTTCAAGAAGCGTAATTATAATATAGATAAACACAGACCCTTGTGGTACACCACAAGTTAATGGGAGCTCAGTTCTTGTAATTCCATACTAATAAATTGCTTTCCATTTTTCTAACCGAACCTTTATGCTGCTACGAACAAAAGGAAACAGTTATTAAGAACAGTAGCAGTAAAAAGCAATAAGAATTATCTTTCTTTTATTTTTATGAAGGAGAGCATGAGTTAAGGCATTTGTGGATCATTTGCCTATTTTGCTTATCCCTTTTCATTTTCAATGATACATACACTGATATTTGATTTGTTTAACTTAATTGACATAACTTAATTATTTCGACTGTATGTTATAATACGTAATGTTTATTTTCTTTAATTGTTGTATGTGGAGTTAATTTTGAAATAAATGATTAAAATGAATAATGGGATGCTTTATAAACTAAGCCAAGTTTCAAACTTGGAGAGATGTGTTTTAGTCATGAGAAAAATTCTATGGTGTCACAGGAATTGAAACCAGGACCATCTTAACCAATAAGCTACGTCTCCAACACTCTCAAAGTACATCAGCAAACTTTTTAAAAATTATGGTTCTAAAACTTGTTTTAATTTCTGATCCAAGAATCAACAATTCATTTTTCTTTTGCTCTAGAAATATCCATCAATGCTAGAAAAAGAAGAAAGAGTTATGGCTTATGTTATACAGTGTGCTCATAATGATGATAATGCTGTAAGTACAGTATCTAAACCTTGAATAATCTTCATTTAATAAGTCAGTCGTAACGTCATTATTTTCATTTATTTGCACCTAATTTTCTTATCCCCGGCAGGTACTAATTCGATATAGTGCTATTTTTTGCATCTCGTGTGAAAAAAGCCTCAAAGCTTGGGTTATACCTTGTATAATAACCTTGAATATTTTTCATTGCAAGGCCAAGCCTCATCTTACAAATGTCTACCAGGAGGTTACCCTTAATAAACTTCATCAACCACAATCATTTGTTCATCTTCACCGTATTGCAAAGATCTGCGAAGAGTCAGTTTGTGTACTACTGGCAAATCATTCTCATGCGCAGATAATGCACACATGCAGTTAATGTATTTATCACTAAGCAACCAGTCACCACAGCCAGCAGTTTGATTATGTAATAGTCTAAATATATGTAATACTGTCACAAGTTCCTCCAAAATTCCAAAACAGAGACAGGACTTCGGCAATAATTTGCGACACGGAATTAAACTAGGGTTAAACTTTATTAACCACAACTCATCATATTAACAATAAATCCACTTAAGTATCGCAATATATAGTTAATTAGTCTGTGTACATAATAATAACAATATAATGTTACCATTATCTTATTAATCATAAACAATTCATAGCAATTGAATTGTCAATAATTCAATTAATTTAATAATTATCAATAAACTACATATTGATCTCCATTAATATATAACATAAATCAGTGTATGCCTAATCGAGCAGTTCACAATAATAATTACTAAACAGTTTTGCTCACTATCATTTACCCATTGTTCTCCAATAATAAATATATATGTATAACGGTTCACAACAATAATAATTACTAAACAGTTACTGTATGCTCATTATTATTAATTTACACATTGATCTCCAATGCATATATATCTCAAGAATAATAATGCTACTATATATTATCACGTCTAACAAGTAACAATTTCAACAATAACAGTCAACAATAGCATCAACATAGATCATTAGTTTAGAAATTGTGATAATCAATTCCGTCTATCACCATCAGTTATTATCGTACAATTATTTAGTATTGCATGTAAAGACAATTTTGCATACGTGTAAGACTATCAGTTAGGCCTATATCTCATGGCAATGCAATAATAACCGGTTATAACAATAATAACAATAATAATAATAATAGTAATAAAACAAATATATGAACAATAAGAATAATACTCAACACTTATAACGTGGCTAACACGAACACAGCTCTTATAACCTGGCTAACACGAACACAGCTCTTCAACGTGGTTAACACGAGCGCTTATTTATTTACTTAATTTTCGTTATACTGGATGGCACGCTCAATGCAAAAACACTGGTTTTCGTTGTGGTCCAGTTACAACATAAAATACAAAAATTGAAAAATTGAAAAGAAAAATTTAGGAAAATTAAACAAAGGACTTAATTACAAAAATAGATGACTTAGTTACAAAAATAGATGACTTAATTACAAAAATAGAGGAGAGACCAATTAATTCAGAGCATTTTTAAATGTATATTGGTTAAAATTCTGGAAATCCCTAGTTACAGTATATTGCTAGGTAGTTGGTTCCACTTCATGGATGCATGGTAATGAAAAGTTTGTTTTCCTTGACATATGTTCCATTGTGGAACTACAAGATGATTATTTGTCTGGCTTCTTGTGTTTTTATCATTTTCAAGGAAAACAAACATATTAATTAGGTAGGAGAGAGCAAATCCTTGAAGGCATTTAAAAGTTAAAAATAATAATTGGTCTGTCCATCTATTTTTCAGAGTTTGCCAGTTCAACAAACTTAAAATATCATTAATTGGTTTTCTAATATCACATGAAAGTAATATTCTTCCTAAGGTGTTTAAAAGAACTTGTAAGCTATTACATAATTGGATGGAACAATTTGACCATACACAAGAACAGTAATCAAATAAAGGTAAAACAATAGTTTTAGCTAACATCTTAAGAATAAATTGCGGTACAAAATATCTGATACGACGGATGACACCAATCCTTTTAGAAGCTTTAGAAGATAAGCTTTCAATGTGTTTGTTCCATGTAAGCTGTGGGTCAAAAGTAACACCCAAGTATTTTAAAAAATCAACCCTGTCAATGGAGTCATTATTATAGCTCACAGTAACATCATTAAATTTTGAAACATTCTGAGTTGTTCCAAAAATCATAAATTATTATTGGGTCGGATGAACTACACAGCAGAGTGGTGTCATCAGCGTACATAACAGATTTACAAGAAACACTGTTTGGGAGAGTATTCACATAAATTATAAAAAGTAGTGGTCCCAATATGGAACCTTGTGGGATACCAATACAAACATTTTTACAATCAGACTTATCAGAATTAATACAAACAACTTGTGACTGATTTCTTAAATATGAATTCAAACCGGTATACGGACATAAACCACCCAGGACATAAACCACCCAGGACATAAACCACCCAATTGGAATATACCATTGTTAAAGTGGGTGGGCTTTTATCTAGCTTTACAATAGGACTTAATTTGCTATTGTACACTCCTATTATACGCCTTTAATTCATTCATTTCTTCTGACAACATGCATGTTGGTTAGTAATCAAATTTTATTTTAGTAATCACTGTGCTTAAAGTTTAATTGTTTTAATAGGTATATTTTAGTTTTCTAAAATTATTTTCTAAAATTATTGCACAATGGGTAAAAATAAGAATATAAATGACTAATTCTATTAAAAAGTATTTATCATACATGTATATGGTTTACAAATTGAATTCTTAATAATTATCATTAATTAATTTACTACAATAATGGTATTTGTCTAATATTTAGTATTCTAATTTGTTTAAATTTAGTATAATAGGAGTGTACAATAGCAAATTAAGTCCTATTGTAAAGCTAGATAAAAGCAAGACCACCCAACATTGTTCACCCTGTTGCCCACCCACTTTAACAATGGTATATTCCAATTGGGTGGTTTAGATTTCTTAAATATGAATTAAACCACCTCTAAGGCAATATCACTAATACCATATTTTCTGAGTTTATCAATTAAAATTATGTGATTGACTGTGTCAAAGGCCTTTCTCAGGTCAAGAAAAAGGGCAGCAGTTACATTACCTTTGTCAGTGTTTTAGAAAATATAATCAGTGACATCAAGCAAAGTGATATGAGTAGAGTGGTTTTTCTTAAACCCAGACTGAGATTCATTTAGGATATTATTTTCAGTAAGGTAGCTATATAATTGATCATGAACTGCCCGTTCATGGATCTTAGATATCATAGGTAACACAGAGATTGGTCTATAATTATTTGGGTCAGCAAGTTTGAGTAGTTTACAATCAATTCCATCAAGACCTTTAGCTTTACTGGAAGAAAATTTACAAATTTCATCGAAAACAAACTCTTTTGTGATAAAATAAAATTCAAACTTATCTAAATGTTATAATCAATTCGTGAATCATTATTCTCGTATACAGGGAAGTTAGAAGAAAGATTTATTCCAACGGAAGTAAAGTGGCTATTGAAGATATTAGCAGTTTCTTTATCATTTGTTGTGTATCCGTCTTTAGTACGAACTTTGTTAATCTTTTGATTATTTTTAGGAATTAATTTATGTATGGTGTCCCAAAGCTTCTTTGGATTTTTAGCATTATTCTTAATCGAGTCAGTTCTTTTAAGATTTCAATTTAGTATGTTAACTTTGTTCCTTAGTGATTTGGCTTTCTCCCAGTCTTTTCATTTGTTTTGTGTGCTCTGGAGTAATGGTATCCTCTGTCTTTTGTTAATCTGAAATAATCACTTGTAAAGCACTTAGGAATTGAACCTTTTACTTTTTTAGTTTTTAATGGTGCATTGAGATCACAGACAAGATTAAACAGTTGTTTCCATAGAGCCCATGCTTGGTTTAAATCAATAAACTCTTTTATCTGATCCCAGTTTGTATCTTTAAGATTGTTTATAAAGGTATGTTTATTGAAATTTCTAAAGGATCTGGATTGAATAACTTTTGGTGGGACCTTGACTCTTTGTTTTTTATGTACAATATAGACAAGACAGTGGTCACTTTATAAGCCTAAACTATGTACACCTGAATTAGATAATATGTCTTGATTTGTCACAAATATAAGATCGATAATAGTTCTAGTTGTATCAGTTAATCGAATGTAATCATTGATTATTTGAGTTAAATTTGACTTTTTACATAGATCATTAATTTCTTTGGAGTTAGTTATACAGTATTAGTAATATCAAGATTCATATCACCCAAGATAAAAACATCTTTGTACAGAGATGTAGCATGTTGAAAAATATTGCTAAGTCTATCAAGGTACTCGGCCTTGGCTGATGGAGGTCTGTAGAAAGTCCCAACAAGCATGGGTTTAGTCTTAGGGAGACAAATTTCAACCTATACTGTTTCAATATTTTCATCTTTAAGGACCTCATTTTCTTTATATAATAGATGAGACTTTACATAACATAAAACACCACCACCGGCTTTTAAGACTTGTCTGTCTAACCTAGCACAGATATCATAGCCTTTTATGGAAACTTCAGCATTATCAATACTGGTGTCAAGACATGTTTCAGACACTGAAAGTATATCAAAATCATTTAAATGAAAGAAAGTGTTAATGTGATCAACCTTGTTTCTTTAGAATTAATGTTAATATGTCCAATTTTAAAACCTTTTTGAGGAAGACATTTATAATCGATAAAACCATCATAGAATGGAAGTTCAGCAGAAGAAATTTTTGAGAAACAGTTGTCACACCACCACTTGTTACATTTAGAAAATGAATCAAAGATACAAGTTAAATGAAAATTTAGAGTACAGTTTTCACAATTAACAGAAATATGAGAGAGCAAATTATTTTTAAAGCCTTCACCACACTTTTCAGATTTCTTTGAATAATACTGAGACTTACTGTTATTATCCTTAATATCAATACTTTTGTTTAAGTGGAACTCTTGTTGCAAAAATGAATGTAGTTCATTGCAAGTTGTGTGATTCCTTGGCGATTTAGATGAAGGCCATCTTTGGCAAGGTGATACTGACTAATATTCACACTGTTATCAATGTAGGACCAGTTCTTCAATTTACATAATTCAAGTACCCTTGCGTTATACTCCTTGACCCAGGCACATTTACCTGAGTTTTGCTGAGTAGTCAATGAGGATATGACGATTTGAATAGACGGGTCCTTATCTAAGATACTGTCAGTTACAGTGCTCAATAGTTCAGCACATTCGGCCACAATACATTGACTCGCATTATTTGTGCCACAGTGAATGATAATTTCTTCTTGTATAAATACTGGTGCAAGTTTTTCCCAAAGCTCAAGTTTAGTGCCAGGGATGCAGCGATTTACAACTCTTATGCGACGTGACATGCAATTACCATTGAGGTGTTTAGGGATAAACAAGTTATAAAATCCGCATACGCCTGCATACGTTTGGAGTCCGTACTGAGCCCAAAAAATCTGCAATGAAAATATAACGTGTTTATAGAGTCTCCAATAATGAGTAGAGTTTTCTTGAGCAATTGATGTTTGGGTTTGTGAGATGGTTTTCTGTGAGCTGGTTTATCAACAGTAGGTGACTGAGGCTGAAATTGGTTTGGGTTTCCACTTATAGGTGTTGAACTCCGACAATCGCTGGTCATGGAAAGCAGTCTAGATGGAGAGATGAATACATCAGCTGTTGGTCGAAGATTCATTGGTGTATGAACAGTTGACTGAGGATTTTTTTCACTTTAATTTTTTGAGGTGTCTGGGTGAATTTCATCATCTTCAACATTAAGCATGAAGCGGTTGTTGGTTTTAACAGAGATGACATCTTTCAGGGTTCTGGTCTGCGATGGGCCTGTGTGATGTGATTTTGGAGATTCATGTATTGATGTAGGCTCTTCCATTTGTAAGTTTTCATCTTCAGATCTAACTTTCATTAGGAGCTGAACATTTTGTTGTAATTCAGATATTTGCTTCTCAAGGGAAAGCTTCCAATCAGAAAACATAGGCAGGTCATACATCCAGGAAGGTGTTGCTTGTGTTTCTTTATCACAAGTAATAGATATAGATGGTTCAAAATGAGCCTTGCTAACACCATTAGCACTACTCTCATTAGAAACATGAGAAATAGAGAACAAAGAGTTAATTTCGTCACTGTTAAATCCATAGAAACTTGATTCATCTCCAGTATGATGAAATACAGATTCTAGGCTACAGTGTAGCTTGTAATTCACCATGGTACTTTCTATTGTTTTAGTCAAGCTGGAAAGCCAATAAACAATTTCACAGGAAAGCTTGGTAAGCAACAAAGCCAGGCCTGGCCAAAATCAGAAATAAAGTTCAAATTGTAGAAAATTCTTCAACATAAAAATGTTGATAAAAGATCAACAAAAACCAGCAAAAATATGAATTCACAGCTGCTCAGAGCGGAGCCCTTCCAACAGTAACCTAGGAGCTCGCCAACCCATACCTATCTCCAACTCACTGCTCTTCAACATGACTAACACAGACACAGCTCTTCAATGTGGCTAACACGAACACAGCATTTCTGACGTGGTAACACGAACACAGCTCTTATAACTTGGCTAACACGAACACAGCTCTTCAACACCAGTACGTGAAATCAAGCCACAGTCCTCGATATACCATGTGGGCACTATATAAAGAAATTATTGTCAAGTTGTTTTGGACCCTATAATATATAAAAGCCGTATGGACCATGAGCCAGTATTTTCTCCAAAAATGGCCTTCAGTCAAATTTTTTTAGGAAATAATGGCTCCTTTGGGCTCTATTTTGTAAAGGGTCTTCTGAACTTAAGAATAATTGCACATTATTATATTATACTGTTGATTTTCTTGGTTTAATATGTTTGGAAAATCCTTTCACTCTGCTTTATATTTTTCCAAGGTTAACAAAATTGAAGGTTTACTTGAACTGACCAAAAACAGCAGTTTCAAAGAACAGTCTAAGATATACTTCTACCTCATCAAGGCTTTTGGTAAGTAGTTCGTATTAAAGTATTTTTGGTATGAATCAAACCAATGATAGCCCATTAAGTCCAGTGACTTGTTTCCTCTATTGGTGTCCTTCCTTTAGTGCATTGGGCAGAATGCACTACTCTTTTCTAAAGAGCTTATTACACTCTTTAATGGACTTTAATGGACACATGTGAGTCACAGCATAAACAGTGCACTATCGTAAATTTTATTTAAACCCTCCAAGGAGAGTGGCAGCTGCAATTGAACCTTAGGCCTCCCAAGAAAATTGAGGGTTTCACAGATTTTTGAAAGCCAAATTCTCGCTTCCCAGAAGTAATCAAATTTTACCGGAAAATCTATAATTTTTCTTTTGTTTTAAAAACAGATAATAATGTAAAAGTTGCTTCACAAATAAGAGGTTTGTAAATATAATTGGTACTACTACTACTGTAAATAAATACAGTACTCACATATGCTTGTTTTTGTTGAATTTGTTTTAAATGTATTTTTGTAAGGCCTCAACACATGTGCAAGTTAGTGCCGTAACAGGCTTAATTCAGATTCACGACAAAGTAACCAGAAAATTTACTTCACCAAACTTGGGACCTCTGAAACCTGGTATCAGGACAGACTTGGGTTTTATTTAGCTCACATATCCATCTAATTAATGTAAGATGCTCAGGGCGCCTGATATGTAACGGGCACTATAAATAAACAAATGAAAGTAGTAAATAAGACCATCATGGGAAAAAAATATTTTCCTGTTGACCAGGTGGAGAAAAAATATCCAGTAGAGGAGATGGTTCTGCACCCATGCAGTAGGGTCCTTGTACCCATACAGGGTTACGAATGTTCACTTGTAGAAAACCACTGTGAACATGCTTGTGAATTAATAAAATTTGCTAGTTCGTAAAGTGCTAATTGTCTACAATTCTTTTGTCTTTATAGATGAGAAGCAAGATTGGAAGGGGGCCCTCAACTGTCGTGAAAGAATGATAAATGAAGGAATAGAAGTAAATGATTTTAACTTGAAGAGGATAGCGCTGTTAATGAAGCGAAATGGCCAAGAGCCTCCTTTTACAGAACCTGAAGTGAGTGCTTTAAATCAGAATTTTTGAAGTTTGGTGTTTAGTTTATTTGATTGAGCATAATCAGTGAGAACACAACAAGACAGCACCTTTTTATGGTGTCTTTTTAATTGTAATCATTTATTTTTATGAGAATTGTATCAAATTTTTAATAATATTATAAATAATAAATGGGGCCCTCTGGGAGAACAGTAATTTGTTATTGAAGAGGAAACCCAGAGGTGACGGAACTAGGGGGTGCTGTGTTATGGAGAGTAATGTGTGACCGGAAATGGTCTGCAGTCAGTTGGTTGTTACCATAAGCCAGTGATGTTTGAGTATGAGCAAGATGAAACTATTATGTAGGCCTAATGCATGAATAAATTCGGAGTTTGTTGGGTAGTGAAATGATTATTGTACATTTTAAGTGCTCCCTAAATTCATAAGTGTAAGCTAAATTACGGTGATTAATTTAATCAGCGAAGATATGGAGACAATTTTCGAAGTTCCCTCTTTCCAAGAGGGGATGCAAATGCTTTGTGAAAATGAGTACGCCATGGTACTCATTTTACAAAGAAATACACACAACTGTTTTGCTAACAATATGCCTATGTTACATGAACACCTGGGAAGGAAGGTGCCATCACATTGTTGCCTAGCAAACATCTGTACTGTATGGTGGGGGGGGGGTACTGATGTACTGTCTAGCGGGGGACGATAAGGCATAATAAGACTAGGCCTAGGCCCAGGCCTAACTAGACAGTGCAATAATATGTGATAGAAACTAAAGTACACTTTCAAAAGAAATAAATTAAAATAAGAAATAAAAAACAAATAACTAAGAATAATTCAGTTGCAGAGGTACCTTGTTTACGTATTATACGTATTATACAATGCTAACAATGCGGCTCTTGTAGCCCTAGCTAGGGCAAGGCATCCATGTGCAAAGCAGTGCTGTTTGTTTATCCATGAAAAAAGCACGCCGGGAAAGTTTGCCTTACCAGGAAAAGGTGACATAATCTAGCTTATGACGTATGCTAACTATATTGTGAGTGTGACGTCACCAAAAAATGAATATTTTCTATTATAACCAAAATATTAATAACTACAAGGTTTCTGGGCATAAATTCACTTAATACCAATTAAGGGTTGCACAATCTCCTTGCCATACAAATTACAGCTCCCACTGACGTCTCAGTCGAGAAATATGGTAGCTGAATTTTTTCTCGCAAATCTGACTACGAAACTATATCGAAATTTCACGTTCCACTTTTGACCCTGAGTTGTGCTTCGCACTCGCCGCTGAGGGCGGCGTTCCAGGAACCCTGCGTCCAGTATAAAGAACAAATAATTACAATAAAATAATAATTGAATAATTTTATGAAAATATTAGAAGTGTATCAAAGTCTGCTAATATTGTAAATATTATATTAAATTTGCAATGTACCTGAATTTTAAATTAACATTTTCTAAAATTAAATAATATTATACTAATTAAAAATATATGTTAAATGTGTGTAATAATGCTGCCTTGCCTTATTGTATTGTTTTATTTTGCACTTCCTGAATGCTTGTTTGTATTTTGTATGTTTTTATATTTTTATACCTAGGCCTATTAGAATATTTTGTATTACCAGTATCTATTCTGGTATGCGATTGCAGTAAAGAGAATTATAATTAATGATCAAAAAACAGAAATAACATAAAACAATAACAATAACTTATGGGATAGTGGGATGCAATGAACTTTCACTATGAAATATTTTTATTATTTTTTCTTCCTCGCGGCCTACTAAAAGTTAGATTCGTATATCTTGGCAACGGAAAATCATAGAGACTTACTTCTAGTCTCGAATTGTTTGTAATATACATTTCTATTTGCTCTATTACAATATTTTGCCCATAAATGACCGGAAGTGGCATTTCTGACATTTGACTCTAGGTACAATCACATTATGTCCTTATTTCCATAACCATTGGTCTTAGAGACCTAATTTTGGCCTTATATTGTTTGGAACATACATGTTTCTATTTGAATTAATCCAACGTTTTTGACCTTTGACCCTGTACCCTGTAACATTAATATCTCCATAACTGGTGGTCATAGACACCTTATTTTGGTCTCAAATTTTTCGGATCAGACATGTATATATTTGCTGTAATGCCCCATTTTGTCCGAAAGTGACCGGAAATGACATTTCTGATATCTGACCCTAGATAAGCAGCATAATTATACATTTCTCCACATATCAGGTATATGCTCTAATTTATACGCTACTGTAAAGTATTGTCCTATGATAAATGGATGTGATGTTTCTGACCTGACTTTAGATATCTTATAATATCCAATTCTCCCCAAATTTACGTGCCTTTTCACATTTCTAAAATTGCTGGTTGTACAGACTTTATTAGGGGATATGCTTCTAGTTACCTTTAACGATAAAATACCGAAAATGCTTGTACGATCTTTTATATTTGGCCATAGATATAATTTTTGTTCTATAAGAAGCAGGTGTTCATTCTACCTATGATAAGCCTGCGACTTAAACAAAATGTATTAAATGAAAATATGTAAAATTATTCAGTTTTAGTTTCAGTTTATTGTTTTTCCATTACAAAGACCTTTATAAATACATTGGTTCTATTAGCCATAAATGCCACTTCTAAATGTACAATAAAATATAACTATTTTCACTCTCCAAAATCCAGGACAATTCAGTCTCTTTTTTTTCTCAGCAAGTTAATTTTATTGTTCGAAAAATCAGAAATTTGTTTCCACTGGCAATTTTATAAAGTTAAATCATATACAGTAATAAATACAGTAATAAATAGAGTATGTACAAGATTAGTAAGTAAAAATATAAACACAATTCAATATCTATAAATACTATATACAGTACTTACTGATAATATTTATATTACTGACAACATATAAATAGGACTAATTCCACTTAAAAATTTATTATCTTAATGTGGATTAAGCCTCAGATATTCTTGTACCTACTTATCATAAAAATACATTATTAAAATAAATGAATCAATCAAGTCATTTTTGTTTCTCTTTGCAGGAAAGTTTAACCTACTACCGTGAAGAATTAAAAATGAAAGACAAGGAGAGTCCTTTGGAAATTTCAGCAGAGCAGTTTTAAGAGCAAATTGATAATTGTTTTAATAAATCTATTGAGTGTTGTGCTTTATACTTTATTGTTTGGAATGAAATTTAAATAGGATGCCATAGACCACCTGTTACAGTCTTGCAGGCAAGTAATTCAAATATCTGATGCTGAACACTTGAAATATGCAATAAACCCCCATTTTTTCTGTGTTGGCCAGGCCAGCAATCAATATGGCTAGGCTAATAAGTGCTAATTGCACAGCGGTAATTAAATAGTAACATCTCACGATTACATACCCCTCCATCTGAACAGAATTTGTAATTGAAAACATTTTGTAATCCAGAGAGTGCATTTCAGTAAATACAAAAAATATAAATGTAAACAATTTACAAAAACAAGTGACTTAAGAGCTCTTAAAACAAAATTACCCACAATCTCTCGCTATATCGACGAGCATCGTACCATTTAGACCTGTATGATATTAATATGGATTTAAGACCACTAGTCTCTCTCTTCATACATGCTGGTTTAGATTGCATTTGAAAAAAATTCAAAGGGAAGTGCAGAGGTACAATTTCATGAAATGTATCAATATATGCAAGGTACTGTAGTTAATTTGAAAAAAAAAAACCTGATGGAAAAATTGTAAATATAATGCAAATTGCAGAAATAACAGGCCTACTCTATTATTTGATATTCAGTCCTTTATTCACTGGCTTGGTGGTCTAATGATCATTTCAGACTGTCCTGGCCTTGATTACACCAGGGTGCCATGTTAGAAGAAGCCACTTTTGGAAGATCTTTTTAAATAAGCTTTTTTAACACATCTAATTTTGATATATTTTCTCCATGGTGATACTCATTCTTATGTTCCGCGAGACAATTAATAATTGAATCGTGCTGTAACAACTATGAGCTCTCACTTGCTAGGCCTAATAAAAACAAGAAAATATAAATTTGCTGGAGATGATATTTTCTGGGAAATTCTTGCTTGCTCTCAGTTGCAAGGCCTAGAGGAGTTGGCAGGCCTTTTCAATTTCTGGGACACTCCTGTTACTTCCGAGAGACTTGGGACCCCAGCTACACAGCTGGGTGAATCTGGACAGACATGTAGATCTATACTGTAATTAACTCACCTAGCTATTATTAAAATATCTCATTGAAAAAGTAGCTAATAATAATAACTTACTTGGAATAACACTTTTGTAACAGTGGCACACAACCACGTTACACAAGATTTAACAATCATTAGATAGTCAAATAAAATATATAGCAGCTCAGTCAAACAACAACAATGTAGCCCAATTGTGCATTAAACTTAATACAAACTTATCAGGTTTAATCACCATATATCATTTCTAAGTTTCCATGCCTTAAGCAATGTTAGTTTTGTTAAAGAATATAATTATATTGTATTACTATTTATACCAGGGGTGGGCATAAAAATCGGTCGGAGGGCCAAAGTGAACTTTTGATTTAACACCGAGGGCTGCACCCAAACTTGTTTGTTTTCAGTGAGCTTCCGAAATCCTCCAAGCACTGCTTTTACATCAGTTTATTTTCAGTTTCAATGTTACTTTTTACATATGATTGGTGTTGCACCGTAAAAAACATGTTTTCTAGACAATTTAATCGGCCCGCCGTTTTTAATTCATTGTCGTGGGCCGCAAAAATCACTGATGGGCCGCATGCGGCCCGCAGGCTGCACTTTGCCCCACCATAGAATCAACTTGTAGTTGCACACATATTGGGGACCCGAGTCTTTAATCATTCTACATAATTTTTAATTGCTCAACTCTGCACTTCCTTTTAAGGCAGGAAATATTTAGCTGGTAAAATACCTATTTGTTATACACAGTATTTATGTGATGATTAGTGATTAAAAATAAGCAAATATTGTGTTAAATCTAGAAAAATATACACTTTGAATATTAATAAATTTAGACTGGGATTATGTACTGCACATTTGAATATTGTAATAAAAAACATAAAGAATGTGTAATTTGCTGATCATTTTATTTGTTTATCTGTCTGATTGGGTTTTCTAATGTCAAATATACAGTAATACTGCTTCATCTTGTTTTTACTTGGTAAAAGAAATATAATGAAAATGAAAAAATATTAATATTATGCAGTCACCAGTTGAAGCAAAGCAAAATAATTCACAACCCTGTTTAGATTTTCATTTTTATACTTTATAAAACATTTTTGAATTGTATTCTGTGGCATCAAATTACTAGTACCAGAGGGTAGTTGCCTCACCAATAACTATATAATTGCCAGTCTGCCTCAACCTTGAAGTTTGAAATAAAAACCGTATGGAGGGTGAAGTCACCTAAAAATTTATATTCTGTAGAAAAGTCACCCGGATATCCCACATTTTTATGCAAATTAGTGTCTGAAAAATAAATATTTATGTTAGCATAACCTGACCAATTAGAAATATAGCTGACACTAGATATTTTTCATGATAAAATTAACAAAAACTAAGTTTGTAGACCACAATATTAGGGATTGGCAATTAATTGGATTTATTCGGTGTAAACACTAAGGATAGTCCACGAAAGTCTATAAGACTTATTTCCAGTGGGGTCCTTCTGGTGCTGATTGGGCAGTACACCAGGAGACAATCCCCCACTTTTTTCTGACGAGTGTACTGCGTTCTTTAACGTGCACAAGGGCAGCTGAAATACAAGGAGAGGCAGCAATGGGAATTGAACCGGGAACTTGAGATCTCCATGATTCAGCACACACAGTGGCTACCACCAGATTAGCTCTCTCGAATAAATATCATTATTTTTATTTCGATCCAACGACTTCTGGTTTCTGTGTTCTAATGGATAACATTCTCGCCTTGACAGGTTGCAAGGTTCCTTCATTTCAGTCGTATGAAAAAGTGTCTCTGGCGGGTTTCTATACCTGCAGCTTCTCGCTATCCAGGCAACCCGTTAGACCACAGAGACCTACAGGATACATGCACAGATCTAACTCCCAGGAACTTCATACAACTGAAAAAGCTTGTAGGTCGCAGCTTATTTACTATAATTTCCCAGTGTTTAGTTTTTCTTTTCCATTTAGGAATTGAACTTATATCATTTGATTTGGCTTTTTTTTTTTTTTTAACAGTTCCGTTTTCTTGTGGTTTTAATTTAATTCTAATAATTCTATGTAGTTTCAAACATACAACTGGCAGATGTTAATGGATGGATATTTTATTTAATAATTTGATAAATGTTCAATCAGTTTAATAATAATTGTCAACTTATATAGCGCATAATGTAAAATATCTGTATGTGCTAATTTGAAAACGGGTGGCGCCAGGATTTACCCGACGGGGCCCATGCCACCGACGTGGGCGTGGTCGAGCTTTGATTAAAAGGTTTTGAAAGTGGTCCTGGAGGCGAAGCCCCTGAAAACAATTTAGGGGTTTCAAAGGCTTATTTAATCGATTTTAGAGTCTATTAATATTATGTAGAAAATAATTTTTTTTTCTCCCCGACAGGGGGCCCTGGCACCACCCCTATTTGAAAATACAGTAATTTTATTTATATTTTTGATCTACCTAGGCCTAATTGTTAAATATTTAAGGTAAGGTAGTAAGTATAAGAGTACAGTAAATAAAAACTGACAATACCATGCATGATTTATTTATGTGTTTATTGACACCCCACATTATCATAATTTAATAAATAATAAAACCACATATAACTATTATATATGCATACAAACATACTGTGCATGCATCTATTTATTTGCTTTTACCATATACAGGGTCTACCAAAGTATATTACCTATAGCAAATTGTGACATAACACTGTATAACATTATGTAGAACTATATTTTCAAAACCAGTACTGTATGTCTATCTATAACATTTAGCTGTTGCACATTACAGCAGGAGGAAAACCCCTTTACTTGGTGGTCATTCTTTCAAGTAATATCCTAAACTCCCTGATTTCATCAATCCATCCTTTCTGACTCCCATTCTGACTCGACCAATTGGCATCCAAACCTGCATGTACAGTACTTAATTGTCACACACAGATAGAAAAAAAACCCCTGAAAAGTAAAGACAAAAAGTCATGGTTAATTTGCATTAGCCGTACTAATAAAACCTAATAACCAATTAAACACCACTGTTACTTAAACCATGGGAATTTTTCTAATAGAAAGCTTAGCCGAATTTTTCTAATAGAAAGCATAGCCCACAAAGGCTTTTGTGGCTAAATTCAATTGACAGCTTTGAATTCTGACATCACATAAATATGAACTCAAAATTATACTTGTATCAAAGAGCTATGCAATGACAGCTTCTTATCAGTTGTATGAATCAAATTAAATCAAACTTTATTCGTTCCAATCATAAAATACAATGGGAAAAATCTTCCTTAGACAGAACTTCGATTAAAATAGTTATAAAAACATAAAAAGTATTGCATAAAAAAAGTGCACTTCTTGCATCGCACTCAATAATGCAACTTATTGCTTTCAATGTGACCATTGTATTTCTAAACCACAAAGAACTATTGGTATATTGCAGGTTCAACTACAAGAGCACATCCCTTCACAACACTGATATTTGCCCTCGCATAGTGGAGATATGGTAGGCTACACAGAACTCATTGCCCTGAAAGTATAGCAAGTAACCATATCGAATCAGATTTGCTGCATAGCACCGTGAACATATACAGTATAAATACAATAGTACAATCATAGATATAAAAATAGTAGTATAATATAATATTCTAACATACCAAATAAAAGTTCAACTAGTTTTTAAAAATATGTTTTGTGATAAATATACACTGTATTTCTAGTTAATTATATATTACATGAATATCAGTATAAAATATACTCGGGTACAACAGTTGACATTTTAATGGATAATAATAATAATAATAATAACAGATAACCATCAATGTTTAGTAGATAAATTAGATGGGATGCATGACTTATGTTACCAACATTGTCTATGTTAATGGTTAAGGAACTGAATCATATGTATGTCTGACAAAAGAAAAATTTTTTGTTTCATATTCTTTTCACTAAATTTTTCTTACAAATAATTGGTCACACCTGTGTAATTATAAATTTCTACCTTCTTCCAAATACTTAAAAAAGAAATATATAAAAAAATGTTAAATAAATAATGCTGGTCAACACTATATACAGTACATTATTGTAACAACACACAGTAATACTAATAATAGTTAAAATACAATCTATAAAGCATCTTAGGTGCAATGGTGTGTGACATCTATAGCATATAACAATAGACAAAAGTGTAAAACAAGGTAAAGCAGTGGTAAAATGGTGACAGCAATAGGCTGATACAATAATGCGTTAAAAAGATGAATGATTCAGAAATGGTCCTAAATTGAATTATGATTGAGAAATGTATAACTGCTTATGATACCTAGATCTTTGTTCAATTCCTTGCGCATATAAAGGCTTATAGTACAATAAATATTTAGAATAACTATAGTCTTGTACCTCAGCAGGTTCAGCTGCTGCACCCAATAGTAAATTAATCAATAACCTCGCAGTAATTTTTCAGCATACCCTAGAGACTGTTTTAATAAATTATGTTCGGACAATGTCAATCTACATATGTATATTTTTATTTCAAAAAGGACACCAAAACAATCCACATCTTGTGGACTTGCAGCCAAAATTCATGTGCATTTAGAATTCTGTACCATAAAATTTCAAAAGTTCAAAATATACATACAAAAACACTGTTAAGTAACGGATTAACAATACAAATGAATTTGAAAGATTGAGGTGTGACTGTTTGCATTTAGTAGCACCATGACTCTTCTTGGATACATTTTGAACGATACCATTTCCTCAGAAGTTTGTCGTTAGTTGGTAACCCATCATCCAGAGCATCCTGATACCTCATACTTTCATCTCGAGTCTAGAGGACAGATGAAATCAAAATGTCATAGCAATCAATCCTACCATTTATATCTATGAGTAAAGCACTTATTTTTTAATGTTGAACATTTTAGAATAGACACAATCGGGAACCCTGAACTGGTGGTGACCATGTGACTTCCGTGCGTATAAAGACAAACCACTGCAAGACTGAAGCATGCTCAGAGTGATAACAAAGGCAGAGGAATGCGGTACTGATACAATGAGGAAGACAAAGAATGAGTTTTAATTTTAAATCTTATAATAATTTTAGTAGTGGTGCACACTCTAAAGCTTTGTCTACACTATCAAATTTTATGTGACAAAAAAATGTGATGTGCGCATATATGGGTACAATGACATCATATCACATATTATCAAAGTATATAAAAAAGATTTAACATGTTCCATCACATTTTATGTGACGTTTTTTTTTTTAATGAAATTTGATAGTGTAGACAAAGCTTTAGCTAAATTACATTCATTAATATAGAATGTAATGTAAATGTAAGATCCTAAGAAGGAAGTTCAGATTAGAATTAGAGTAGATCAGAATTTTGAATACATTTTCACCTGAATTTGTGATAATTCGTTATCACGTATAGACCTGTACTATATGCGTGACAAATTTATGATCATGCATGTGTTTTTGCAAAATGCGTGTTTCAACCAAAATCACTTTGAAATGCGGGACCGTCCCGCACGATGCAAGGCGGTTGGTAACTATGCTAAAGATCCTTGTTTAGACGATACTGATCAAAATTTCTTATATAATATTCTACTTGATATTAATATTGTTGAAGATGCAATTACCCTTGCTAAGCCCTGGTCTTTGATAGAATAACAAATGATTTATTAAAAAATGGTGGTCAATGTTGAAAATGGTGGAAATTACACTTTCCCTATTTGAAGATGTATTGTCCCTTGCTAAATACCAAAAAAATCATAAAAATATTTTTTGAAATTAACTTGCCCATTTTGAAGTAACATAAAAGTTATCAACTTAAACATAGAAATTAGTGTATTTAAAAAATGTCTACCCATCAGTTTACAGCGATAAATGATAGAAACACTTAAGTCACTGGAAATGTTTTATTATTTTTATTATAATTTTTGTTTACAAATCAGGGTAAACACTTTATAAATTCAATAATTTTTATGCACAAGTTAATAATTTGTATGCTATTTCATTATGAGCAAGTTTATTTCAAAATTATTTTTTATGATTTTTTGACATTAGCAAGGGACAATACATCTTTTAATTTATTTTTAAAAATGCATTGAGCTTGAGCAATTTCCTCACGAATGGAACAAAAGTATTATTATACCAATATTTGCAAAAATATTTTGGCGAGACAGATTATCAATAATCTGGTTGTCGGGCATGGAGACTGATAAGTTATATAATGAAGTGTACCGTAATATACACCGTAAGCTTTGGTGAAATTGGAAGATTTCTTTGAAATTAACCAATTAATTAAATAAGGATGTGTGCTATCACCAATTATTTATTAGATAGCTTAGATTTTGAAGGTGTGACATTGAAATTTAAACTTTGCTCTAATACATCGCCCCTTAATAGTACAGTTTCTCGATGGTCTGAGGATAAGAATGTCATATGTACTCTTGGCAACACAAATAATGAAGACTTAAGACACTTTCTATTTACTTGTCCCACTCTGCTAAACATTCGTAAACTTGAATGTAAATTAAATAGTTCATAATAATGATGTTTAGGATCAAATTTTGAATGCTTATTAACATTAATGAGAAAAGCTTTGGTGAATTTTTAAAAATTTATGGAAAACGAGCGTGGAGAAAAAGACCTGAACTTAAGCATTTACAAACCTTGTCGTATATTAAGTACTGTATCTGTATTACCAATTAATTTATAGTTAATTAAATTTGTTTACCCATAATTTATCATAGAGTTGATTGATGGTACAGATGGCCCTTCAAAATTAGTGACAAGTGAAGTATGTTGTTCTTGCATTTGTATTCCCTTGTCATGTTTTTTGAGGAGCTACCTGCCTCATCAGCAGCACTATTACTTGTTTTTATTTCCTTACTTAAAAATTTCATGTTTTGTTTAATAATTTTGTTATTTAATATACTTGTAGCTAAGAATTTTAACTTGTTTATTTTGGTTCACTTTGAATGCACAAAATGATTTCTGAGTGCCACTGATCTAAGGAGGGTATATGTTCTAACAAATATTATTATTATTTGATCATGCACTGCTCGTTCGATAATTTTTGATATTGATAACACAGAGATCAGCTTATAGTTGTATGCCATATATAGGCATAAGGTCTAAAATGCTTTTGAATACTCACTAGGGATTCTGGATAAACTCTTTTCATCTGTCGTCGATTCAAATGCTCCAAGAAAGAATCAGACAGGGCATTTCTTACTTCATTATTCAAGCAACGATTGCACAGCTGACATTTCTACAAGCAATAACATTATAAGCACTGAAAAGGTAATGTAGACACTGACAGATCTTGTGGCATGCAAAGATTAAAACAATTTTTTAAAATTTGATTATTTACTCTATAATTTTAAAATTGTATATGCCAAGACAAAATTACTATTATTGTTCTCTGACAGGTACATTCAATTTCCACAAAAAAAAACAAAAAAAAAAAAAACATACCACTTCATGGCAGCCTTTGCATTCCTCACTGGAGCAGGCCTCTGGATCTGTCTGAATATCCCGCAAACTCACCCTCATTAATTCTTGGTCTTCAGTACTAAAAAAGATACACATTATATAATATAAATAGTAAAATAATGGTAGAAACCATGCTTGAATATATAATGTAAAGATCATATTTGGTATAGCCTATCAACAAATAAAGTTCTTTATCTGTTGCCTGGTACTTTTTCAAAAAACCGATAAATGCCCTCACAAAGTGGGGTTGATCTGCACTGAAGCATTCTCTAGACATCACAGCTGTTATTGTATTAAAGGTGAAATATATAAATAATCAAGTAATGGTACAAACAGTACTTGAAAGTTATCTTAAATTATTTTAGAGAAGTGTTGGCCTTCTTTGCAGCCTTGGCTCATCTTCATGTCATTAGCTAACACTAGTAAAAATCTTGGTTTCCCCTTTGGAAATCCAAAATTAGAACATCAACATCTTTACCCATGTATTGGTTTGACAGATTTATCCTGTCTAGAACCATGTTGATGACTTGAAATTCATTCATTCATTTAAATATTTCAAAATTTCCTAATTGATAATGTTTTCTAGGACTTTATACGCTCTAATTAAGAGACTAATTAGTTGTCTTGGCCACTGATCATTTTTTACAAACGGGTACTACCAGCCAGCATGGTTGTCTATTTATTTTCTGTCTAGGTCTCTTAACTTTTTTTTTAACTTCAGAAAATGTTTACACTCGGTCGTGGCCTCGGACTTAAATACTTAGCTACATTAGTCAACAATTTTAATAGTGAAACTCCTTTAAGTATACTCTTCTGGTTTGCTCAGTTTGCTATTAAATTGACCAAACTTTGTTCAATCGAACACATTAAGACAATAAACAAATGCATTACTACCTTAATTTCAAACTAACAGGAATGTTCCGTGCAACATCTACGACACTCAATGTGTTGTAAATAACTTGTTGATAAAGAAGTTTATTCGCAGCAAAATGACCGGTGGATAGGTTAGGAGACATGTTGACCTGCAAAGAAACAATTACAAAATTTATATAGGAGTATTTAGTATTTAGGGACGTACTGTGTATTCGGTACGATATCACATCAGGTAGGGCAAAACATCACTCCTACGATTATTTCCTGACGCAACTTCATATCTTTATAATTACAAAATAATTACTAAATAAATTTTAAAGATAAATATAATCATTATATTAAAAAATGTAATTTAAGTATTATATATTACATTTTTATAATACAACAAAGATTTAATAAAATTATCTAATAATTGATTCATCATTGCATAATTTAAATGATTATTTGAATCGATAACTTCATTTAAATAATGCACTTTATTATGCCTCATTAATGTACACATAAGACGTCCTTGCTTGCTTCATTCAACTTTCTGTAAATGTCATTCAATGTGTTAAGTGCAAGCCATCACTTTGTAATTTACCAATTGGTATGATAAAAGTAATACTTTATATATTACCCATTACAAATCATTTTTGATATTTTTAAATAGAAAATATATTTAAAATACATTGTCAGTATTGAAGCCTATCTCAGTTATAAGCGCTTAATCTTTATTTGTGGCAAAGACAAGCCAAACCAGTCACTCGTCGCAAAATTGATTTTGTGTTATTAATACAGTGTTAGAGAGTAAAATAATAGCTATGAAATGGTAAAAAAAAATCATTCAAATCGGACATTTCCTTATGAAGTTACAAGCGTTTAACCACACAGCTGTTTAAAGAACAATATATGAGAATTCAGCCTTTAAAGTTTATGATTTCAGGCATTTCTCATGCAGAAACTATCTTTAAATCCTTAAAAAGTGTTGTTTTAACATTGAAAATGGGGAAAATAACAGCATAGAATGGTGTGAAGATATATAAAGGTTAGTTTAGTGCAAAAAAATAGATTTTTTAAAATTTGACATTTTAGCATGTTTTGGCCATTTTCTCTTAAACATGATTTGCGACGTGTGACTGGTTTGGCTTGTCTTTGCCACATTTAACATTTACCGAATATGATGTATAAATTTTTAAAAACAACTAAGATGTGCCACTTGCTCCATTCCGAATGACAATACCGGTATGTAGCTAGTTTCACATAAAGATTTATATTTATCTATATTCACATAACATTTACATACTTGGTTAGTATGTATTGCAATCATAATTATGATCATTCTTTTCTATAAAAACTCTATTTCATGTTAAATAAAGAGTACCAATCTGACAAGATCTTTTCCTAGTATTACTTTAAAAATTCTGCTGAACATATTCTATGACTGCTAATAGTACACTCAGTAAAGTAAAGAATTATTTATTGCTGCGAAGCAGCCAATTCATATTCTTGACAGCAATTTGACCTCTGAAAGGTCATTGTTTGTCAAAAAACAAGGGCCTAAGACGACTGAAAAGCGGAGTTTCCTTCTTTCGTTCTGCCGGGTAAAATCAATTACTCTAGGCGACGTTTGTAGACTAACCTACACTTACCAACGTCCGCATGTCGCGACGCTCGAGTAGGTTTCCAATTTCTACATTTAATCGGCCCATGTCTCAGCCAAAATATTTTGAGGCCAATATTATTTACGAACCCAGTTAAACTTATTTACTACCCTATTTCAGCGTGCTAATTATTACATTTAGGTGAGGCTTGTTGTAGACTGGCATACATGGTACCAACGCTCGTTTTTACTATGTTTCTACATCAGCTATATATGCAGTTGAACTTCGCAGCACTTCACTTGCAATTTACAATTTCTAGTTATAGGCTTATATTAATTTGATTACATTTGTTTAACTTTGGATACTACATTAATAAAACATTATTTTTACCTCCATCAAGTACAAATTTAAATCTTCATCAAGAACAAAGTCAAACCGGGTCAGCTCAAAGAAGATACTATAAATAGAAAGAAAAATATTAGCTATTATGAAGTGTTTATGCTGCTGGCTATTACGAAGTTTTTATGCTGCTGCCTAAAACACTAATTTGCCTATCCTTAAAGTTAAGGTTGGAGTGCACCCTCACTAATCATCAAAACAATACTTTGTAAACGAATAGGCATTTTATCGGCTAAACACTGCCCAGATATTACAATAAAGAGTCATTAAAATGTAATTTTTTATGAACTATTAACTTTCAATCAATAAAAGTTTGACTAAAAATATGATACTCTTGACCTACTTCTTATGTTGGTACTTTTCCAATGATTGCCTTAGTTGTGGGAGCTTGCTAAGAAAAACTTTCCGAATGGCATCTTCTATCTGCCTGTCTACTTTGGTGGGATCTAAATCTAGAGTCAAAAAGAGTGAAAGTTTGTTCTAAAATAGATTTGCAACTTATTCTGTTATGTTTTCCTTTTTAGTATTTCCTTATTCAGATGAATTTTCTGATCTTTGTGCCCTATCTTTATGTCACCATTTTTTAATGCCTTCCTTCTTTTGTTGCCTTATATATTTTTTTGTGGTCCATGGGTTGTTGTTTGGGTAAATCTTAACTATCGAAGAGAGTCTGATGTATAACTGGATGCGGTGGTCATTTCATTGCTCTCCGCTGGTCAAGCATGAACAGGAGCCACCTATTAAAGCTGATTGGGGGTACTGATTCCACCATATGAAAAATATGTAATAATGTCCATACACATACCAAAACTGCAAAATTGCCAGCATGATCAGCTCCCTCTTAATATTAAAGGTATGCAAATAATAGGACTTTATTGGAGCAGTGTCCTACTTGCATTAAGTGGCGTAACAGCTATAAGCTCTCGCTGGCTAAAGCCAGAGGCCCTGGATCCTCAAAGGGCCCCAGCAAATTCAAATATTTTTTTTTACAAATAAATAACCAAGTGATTGGGACATTTATATTATCATCACTATCGCCAGTCTATGTTTTGTTAAAATAAACTTCCAAAAAAATATTTTGATTTTAATTGGCTTGTTTTGTTTGGTATTTACTGTAATATGTTGAGTAGTAATACCATAGTTAAAATTAAGTATGCTTTTTGGGGTAAAATCATGTTACATAAACTTACATGCAAAAAATGCATTAAAATAAGTCATAGAAACCTAAAAATATCAGAGCGACTTGGGAAGTGGCCTCTGTCGCCCACAATGACTAGGCTCCCGGCTTAAAGTCAACATTTTGCTGAAGTTGACTTATTTGATAGTATAATTAGTAATTCAAATTACTAATTATTAATTTTTTATTAATTCAAATTTAACTTTTTATTTGATATTACTTTAAGTAAATGTATTTAAACAGGGAAACGTTACCTTCTGATCTCATGTGTGCATACAGGGATTCCTTGTGTGAGAATTTCATATCAATGTAGTATTTCTGCAGTGATGGCATCTAATAATGAATAACAATATAATTATGGTATCATCAGCGAAAATTGTAAATTGATATTATGAACTTATTAATCTTCAGAAATATAACTGGAATATGTAATAATAATAAGTTGCTGCTGCAGCTGTTGTTATTTTTATAATTTTAGTCTCAGCACCATGCTTTATAAAGCAAAACCTAACAGCAACTTGTAAATTTTCCTTTATAAACAATAAATTCAAGGCACAATATTGATTTAGTTTAGTTTTTCATAGATAACATGTAGGCTTCATAGTACATCATTTTCTGTCTTGCAAAGGATGCATATGATTCTTTAAAAATACTAGAGTAATTTTAAACATCTGATTGTTTTGGGAGCTAGTTGTAGTATAAACATTTAACCTTGTTGTTTGAACAGCAAACAACAAGTCCTGCATCAACCACTGATGTGGGATTTTGCAAGGCCACAAACAAAAGGACCCAACTAATGAGTAATTGAGGGACCTGCTAAAAAGCTTGAAATTTAAACATTATAGGCCAACTTTACATTGCATAATATTACTTGTTTAACACTTAACATCACATGCCCATGTGCAGGGGTGAGAGAAATATAATATCAGTAAATCAATCCATGAAATTAATTCATAATTCTTTACATTATATGATTTGGTTAATGATTAAAATTTTAAAAAATTGGTCTATTTATGATGGTACTAGGTTTTCTGATGTTTGGAAGCAAGCAAATGTTTGTCCTGTTCACAAGGAGGAGAGGTTCCCATTAAAGCTCATTACTAATTACAGCCTTGTTTCCTTGCTTCATTTCTTTTTAACCATATTTTACCGATTTTTCCAAAGCTTTTTGACTGCATTCTCACAAACAACACATTGCAGAATAAAGAAAATTGGCATTAATGGTCCCCTTCTTAAGTTAATAATTATTTTTTGAATCGCAGTCAGTGTGTAGTTATTGATGGTTTTGTTCAGTTTGGAAATCTGTTCCTTCTGCAGGTGTCTCCCAAAGGTCTATTCTGGGTCCACTCTTTTTTAATTTATTCATTAATGACCTTCCTAATTTTGTCAATAACTCCTACTGCCTTATGTATGCTGATGACCTGAAGTTGTTGTCGGCTCCGAGGGGGACGCCAAGGAAGATCTCAACTTTTTTGTTGCATGCAGTGGGCACTGGGGATTGTCTCTAAATGTCTCCAAGTTTGTTAAGCATATTGACCATATAAAGGAAACAGAATGCTTGGTGTGAGTCAGCCAGTGTAATTCCTCATGGAGAAATACTGACAATTTGGATAATGGCAAATATCTTCTAATTTACAGAACTGAATTATATAATTTGTCATTGTATACTCTGTTACCTCTAGTTGAAACACCTTCAGCAATGAAATAAGAAAATTCTGTTTCAATTCCTATTTTTAAGAAGGTTAATACTAAATATTATGATACTGGATCCAAAATATTAATGAAATCCATAGAAGGATCAGACTTGGTTTTAGTAGCTTTAACTCTCATTTATATTCTGAAGGTTCAAAGACTAATCCAACTTGTGCTTGTCGAAATACAGTAGAAGCCCTCCTCTGGGACATCCCTATTCAGGGACACCCCTATTAAGGGGACACTTTTCTGTTAAATAAGAGGAAATATATCTTTTAAAACTACGGCCAACCCCAGAGGACACCCCAATTACAGGGATGGGGACACATTTTTTTATTGTATCAAAACAACAACAGTAGTCATAAAATAAGAAACAAATCTTGTGCATCCAATAGAAAGCTCAATATTTAAAAAATAAATACAATGTGTCATTAACATGGCTGAATGAATCTAGTAACAATAATTTATAAATTGATCTTATTTTACATTCCAAATTGTTGTGCTTTCCATTAATAATAGATCTGTTGAGGTCTCCTTAATAGAGGTTCTACTGTAGTATACAAACCATTACTTTTCTTTTCATTATTTTATGTGTGTCCTCTTTTTGTCATTCCAAGAACAAAAGTTATTCACAGAAATTAAAAATCTTTTTCCAACTATCCTTGTCCTTTAATTTCTCCAAGGGCCTGTTTTTGCTGCCAAATATGCTGTATATGTACAGTATTTTTTCTTTGCAGCATAAATGGGGCTCATAAAAATATACCGTATTTTTCCCCATTATTTTTATGGAATTATTCCGGTATTTTGCAAAAATACCTATAAAAGTACCGTATTTTGTATGACCCCTAACATGAGGTCAAGAGCCAACAGAACAAGACACTGGTTGTGTTTTGATTTTTCTGTCAGCTTGTCAAAATAGATGAAACCAAAATTACAACGTTCTTTAAAGAAACCATGTTTATCGAGAAGAAGAAAACTCACTACACATGTCAATCCAAACTTCCGTCTCACGAAAGGCATTTTGGGTAATAAAGCTACCTTTTAAACAAGACCACCAAAAAATACTTTTAGCAGAAACGGCGCATTGGATTTCAGAAACCGCATTTTATATGGTATACTTAATACCGTATTTTTAGGAAAAGCAGCAGAAACAGGCCCCTAAGATACAGGTTTTTATTACATGACATGTTGCTTCAGTATAAATGTGTTTAATTTCTCTTTTAGCTGTGATCTTTTGTTTGATCTTAATGTTAATTCCAGTAATTTGCGTTCTTGTCCTGTTTTTAATGTCCCTTTTAGTAGGGTTGATGGACTCTCCGGACTGTGGGGATTTACCTTATATTAATAGGCCCTTTTCTTGGGGTATCGGACTCCTTATTGCAAATTTTCCGGAGATGGAATGCTGGAAGTTTTTTTTAATTTTTAATTTCCTACCCTTCCCACTTTGCTAATTGCATTCTATCATTTTTACAAAACAAGGCCTATCATAGTTGATGTTGAAAACCAAGGCTCCATATAAAAACTACTTAACCAGCATCAATTTGACTCAGTAAAATTATGTGTACAGTTCTTGTGTTTACAACCCTGGTCTATACAAACACACACAAAGAAATATATAAGAAAAGGTCAAAGGCCAAACCTGTCTATTAGAAAGATTACAACTTCCATAGTAATAAAAAAGTGAAATATCTAACCTTCCAAGTTGGAGTATAATCATCAGTAACCACATAAGTATTGACATCATCGAATTTGTCCATGACATACTCTTTGCCACAGTAACGTATAAGGCAGTCACCTGAGTAGAAGTACACCCTCAGAGGATCCACAGATGCGACCACAGTGTAGATCCCTATATCAAACTTTTTTCCATCAACCAAGTACGGATTTTGAATAAATTCTTGTACGAATGTGTTATCTGCACTGAAGTCTAGTTCTATCAATATAAAACAAGATAATCTGAGATTCAAACCCTCGCCCTATTGCACCATATCTACGTACTGAAAAAATAAATATGTACATTGTAGCCTTTTCCCCAATATTTAATTGATATTATGAAATATGATCTGATAACTATGCTTTTACACATATAACATTATGTACTTATATTATATTATATATAATTTATTATATATTCTATTATATATAATTATAAATATATATATATATATATGTATATTTTTTTTTTCTTTGTTTATGTTGTAAATTTTTTTAATTTTGGGTTTTTTTTAACTGTATAACTATTTTTGTAATACTTTCATTGTAAATTTCTTAAATTTTGGTGTTTTTTAACTGTATACAGTTGCTATTTTTGTAATACATTCATATACAGCCTTTTGGCTGGCTGTCTGTAATTTTTTTTATCTAAATCTGAATAAAGACCTTGAATACTATACATATTCTATTATATATATACATTATATATATATATATATATATATATATAAAGCGAGGTTCAGCGGTAGCTTTGATCAGACATTTTATTACTACTTAGTTTCATACCACACACATGGTGTGACACTCTTCAGATAAAATTGTCTAACCCCCAATTTCCTTGTCACGCTGCCAGACTCTGGAATAATCTTCCAAGTGAGCTTATGGACATTTCTGATCCCAATATTTTCAAATGGGCACTCATGACTCACTTGTCTGCCTAGTATTTCCAATTGTTTGTTTTTTCCAAGTGCTGTGTCTATTGTACTGCATGTGTTGTGTTTTGCTTTTGTTAATTGTTTTGTGAGGCACTTGTGATTTCTGTTTAATGCTGTATTACATGCTGCCTTGAGTTTTTTCCTGAACTATGAGATTTGGCGTGCACTTTATAACCGTAAGGAAAAGGCACAATATAAATGCCCATACCAGTACCAATTCACTTATTGACAAGTTGAAAATAAACTAGAATGGTGTTTACAAGGCACACACCAACCAACATTATATGTGGCAAGAGTACAGAAGCATTTCAAACTACACATGCTGTTTGGGGATGGGACTTGTGCAAAGTTTTTCCTTCGTAAAAACTCTCCAAATTATGACAACCATAATTTCTCATTGCCAGTCTACCTCATTAGTACATCTGGGTATGCCCACTCATGCACTCATGAAGGAGAAGCTGGCAAAGAATCTTGTGTTGTTTACTCTGCACTTTAATAGCAATAATTTTCATCAGAGACACATTATGGCTTCATGTATCAACAAAGCCCTTTTGGGTCAGGGTGCTAGATTGACGATCCTATAGGTAGGACCTCTTTGGGGCCCCTGGGGTTTGGAACCCTGCGTTATGCCACTGTACGTTTGCACGTATATATTATAAGATTGTTGATTATTGTTCTTTGAATTTTGTGAATGTTGCTTTTTGTATTCAGCTTATCTTTTTGTTAGTTTTACTCAATTCAGGGAAATGCTGCAATGTCAGTTTTAATTTTCAAACTTAACCAGAATGAATATATGAACTTGCCCTCTATGTATTTTCTGTGGAAAGTTGGAATATAAACAAATGGAGACGTGCTGAGTACACATGTGTATGAGAAGGGTTTATTTACTAACATTTTGGCAAACAGGATGGCAAACATACTAACACCACCTTTCTTTCTACAAAATAACGGCACATGCTCCACAACAAATATAATGAATAATTATGTTTTTAAATTACAATATGACTTTGGGAGCAACATAGTACACAAACAAGCTGGTTGGTAAATTTGCAATGACTGCAGAGTTATTACCTAATATTTAGAAAAAAAAAAAAATATCAAACAATAGCCACATTCGGCCTGCCTGAAATGCCTCCGAGGTACTTTGAACCAGGGCCATCCCTGTTCTAGAGTAAATTAAACCTGATTTAGAATGAAAGTACAGTAAAAGGAATAGAACATATAGCGGTACAACAAAAAGGGTGTATAGTGTGCATTTCTTACAGGTTTACCTAATTCACACACATTTTGGGTTATGAGAGTAAACCAATGATAATGTAACTAAGCTTTAGAACATTATTAGTTTAGTACATAGGCATAGTGGGCAGCCTGGCAGCCGTGCAAGGTACTAAAAAGTTCTCATGTCTATAGCAAAATGAAACGCTCCAAGAAGAACGCATGACGCACTGCTGACGATAGGTCTTTATAATGCTAATCCCTATGCATGGTCCATGGGTATATGCATCAACTAAGTATAAGAGGCTTCCTAAAATGAAAACTTAGATGAGATTTCAAAAGCAATTCCTACCTTCCACATTTCTTACATGTATACCACGATGGTTATTGCTTTTCTGAACCCATAATTTCTCAGGATGCTCCTTTACCTAACAGATGAAAACAGAATAGTTGAATTAATATCGCAGATACAGCCACATGACGAATTGGCTTTTTTTTACATTACCATAAAATTTAGGGATTTTAACACCATTTGAGGTGTTATTGGATGTTATTTTATGTGTGGATTAGATTAGGACAATAATATTCAATAAGAAAGGTATGTTCACACACCGCGTAAGACTGGCATACAGTAGCCTACGCCAGCGTAAGCTAATCCACAGATTAAAATTCCAAAGTGTTCACATGAACGGCGTTCACTATAATATTATTAACGCTGAAAAACCGAAAGGTCCACTGATTAATCTCAGATAAGAAAGTATAATACATACTCCAAGTATTGAAATACACGCCATCGTGTTGGGATTCAATATTTCGACATTAATTATGTCATCATCAGGAAATCAATCATTATTAACGCTTGTGTTAAACTAGTAATAGTAATATAGGCCTATGGGGGAATAGTTTTTGGTTTTAAATAATGAACCAATGTTTAACTATAAAAAAAAAAATGATAAACTAGTTTACGTAGTAAAACATCTACTATTACTGTATTTTAAATGAAAAATTTCACTTCAGATTTCTTAGCTAGATTGTAATATAATTCTTGGTGTTGCAGGTTTTATAGACAATCTAAATAGATTAAAATATCTTACAAAACACAACCAACACATCATATACATTGTAAACCAAGTAAAATGTAATAGAAATTTTTTTTTTTAACCCCTTTAACATTTCAATTATATAGAGCACGGGAAAGTAACTAATCTATTGCAAAACTAATTGTGATTGGTCAAAATCATTCAAGCATCACTGTGGTGTTATCGCCGTGGCGTTAACTAATCTGGGGTCTGCAGGTAGCGTTAATAATGCCATGGAGGAGGCATCGTGGATTAATAACACCACTGCCTAGTTCACACACAAAGACAAAATTTCTTTAGCTAGGTTCATATGGGATTATAGCCAGATGAAGTAGCTGATCTACTTGCCAAGTTAATTGGATTAAATCCACTAATCGCGTTCGACGTTAAGGTTAGAGCGAGATATGTTGACTACCAGAAATTCGGAAAACACATCATTAATAACTGTTGATTTTCGCGCGACTAGTTTATGCTAGATCGAGACTATAGGCGTAAGCTAGGCCTAGGTCTCAGCGGTTGATTAGACTGACCGAGGAGTCCAGCTGGAGGGTTTACACTGGGTTTTCGCCCAAGTATTTCGTTTAGCACGTGGTAGTGTGGGCATGACGATTTCGGGTCATCCCTTACATTGGCCGACCCCTTGCCCGTCCCACGAATAAAAACGCCTCTCACAGCCTTGTGGTCTACTCTTAGATTTTTCAACTTTGTCACAACAATTGCCGATGTTATGCTATTGTTGCCTAAGTCCCGCGTTCTCTCTGCTATCCTTTCGTGGACACCAGCCTTCTGACGGTACAATTTATCTTCAAATTTTCGGCGATTTCTGGCTCCCTCCAGATATCTATTAAGTCACATTCCTGCGCATACGTCCAGAGATGGCGTTTCTTTACTGACTTTTCGGCCATCATTTGCAAAATAAGACTTGTTGAAATTAAAGTACACAGATCAGGGAGACTGCATCAATTCTGAATGGTGTTTATGATAGTAACTAAAAAACACGCTAACCAGCAAGCATGGAAGGTCACTTTGCTTCAATTTGATTGGTGTATTCGTGACCTGTTGCCTACCGCTGTTTAATTGTTTACTCGCTTTAGGCTGGATTAAGAAGTTAGTCGACATAAATTTACACGACGGGCTTAGTGGCCTTCATCTCGCCATACTTGAGTGGTCATAATCAAATTTATGGCGAGATCTTCTAGCTCATCCACTAAAATTATCTCGCCATAGTTGGATATGAATGGGGCTTTTGAGACTAATTAACAGCCACTGCCTTAAAGCACTCTGTAGGGGATCTATTCACACCTGATTAAAAAGTCTTGAGGGCTAACACATTGAGAATAATGATAGTTGTCCCATCTATCAAGAAGAGCTCACTGAGGTTAAAGTTTGTGCAAAATATGTTTGAGTTATTCTGTGGTCCCAGAAACTTGCCACAAAGGGCCTAAATTTGATGAGCCTACAAAGGGCCTAAATTTGATGAGCCTACAAAGTTCAACATTTGATTTTTTACAGGTGGGTTCCTAGATTATAACTCTTAGTTCAAGAAAAAAATTATGGTTCAGGATGGTAAAAATTGTGATTGTAGACCATAATGTTTCTAGGAACTGCTATCATAATAACATTAAATGATCTGCAAATACTACAATTAGTCCGACACAGCCACACATTAATTGTTATTTCACCATGCAAACACTGATGTAATAAGTTAATATTCATAAATTTAGATGGAAAATATCCCCAAAAAATTATAAAAATCATTTTTGAAATCAACTTGTTCATTTTGAATTAGCATACAAATGATCAAATTAAAAAGAGGAATTAGTGTATTTACCAATAATATAGATTCAATAATTTCTATGCTCATGTTAAAAATGTGTATGTCACTGCAAAATGAGCAGGCTGATTTCAAGTTATATTTTACAATTTTTTTTTTGTCATTTTCTGGGGACAATACATGTTTAACAAAAATTCTGCATATAAAATTTTAAAGAAAGGTTCCAGCACTGACTTACATATTGTTTGAAAGAAAACTTTTGTTGTGGCATTTGAAAGGCTTTTGGAATGTACTCGATATCAGACAAAACTAAAGTTACTTTGTTTGTTATAAATCCAGAGCCAGGAATATGGTTCACCTGTGAAAAAAAAAAATTGTAAATTATCACGATCATAAATCTTGGGGTTCTTTTTCAATATCAATTGTTGTGGAAGTCATTTAGGAATTTAACTTTTGAGGTTTGTGCGCTTTTCTCTTATTTTTTTAACTAAATTTTAAGTAATTTCAGACAACTTTGAGATACTTTGTGGTGTTTCTCATCTTTTGTTAATAACTTCAAATGTTTGTAGTTTTCCCCCAGTGTTTTCTTGCTTTCTAAATGTGAAGCTTTCAGAACAGGTCAGGTAAGTGGATGCATGCTCACAAACTCACATGATAGTATGATGCAGAATAGCTTTTGTCCCTGCCTAATGCATTGAGTAGGCATACTACTGGTGGACTGCCAAAGAAAACAGTCTTAGGCCTATTCCAAGTCTTGAGAGGTAGCCCCTTCATTTAATTACACCACACACATTCTAAAAATACTAATAAAATTATACAAACTGACATATTATTAACATAATTTAAATGTTGTTGTTATTATTAAATTATGTTAATAATATTTTGGTTTGTATTATTAACATAATTTAATAATGAAAGCAGTTCTGATATTAATTGGTGTTTTGGATGGTTCTATTAAGACTGTATGAATGCCACTTGAATGTAAATTACTTCATATGGAACTGACAGTTCCATTGTATTGTAGGCCAATGTTATTTTTGTTCCAGATAATGTCGGATCATGCAAATGCATTGCCATTATCAATGAATTGAATTTTCACCTGTGTATTCCTTAAATAATATTCTTCTTCAATTAGTTAATATAATTATAACTTGGGTGTTATTTTTTCAAATGATTTAACTTTTAATTCGCATATTTTGGAAACATGCTGCAAAGCAAATTGGTTGTTAAGTTAAATTCATAGGACTTGTTTTAATAATTGCGATCAATTTACATTAAAAGCATTATATTGTGCAATTGTTAGGAGCAAACTTGACTATGCTAGTCAGATATGGGTAAAATAAAAGAAACAAATATGAACGAAAAAAACAAAAAAGGTCTTAAACTTTTTTATGCGTATTGTATCTCTTTTTTTATGCGTATTGGGGGGGGGGGGGGGGGGGGGGCTAGCGGTTGATGGAGTCTGTGTCTGTGCTACCTGATCCCTACCTGCCTTAAATTTTGTTAAATGTTTTATAAATATTTTTACGTGATTGCAATTTTTGTAAGGGATTTGAAATTGAATAAAGAAAGAAAGATATCCACTACGATTTAATAGTATGTTGTGAAAATCAGTGATTTAATTCTTTCAGGGGTTTTTTGTTTGGTTTTTTTTTGTAATCCTATGAGCCCAGTCTGTTCCTTCTCCATTTCTAGTTGTGTATTTGCAGAATGTGAGATTATTTAAAGTATCTAAACCATTTTTTATCAGGCTCTAAAGTAAACCTCTGCCACTAATACCGTATGCAATTCTTCAACACTAAATTGAGTTTCCTTTACTTCGACGATTACTAATTACTGGTAAAATTAAATTGAACCTATTTGTACTCTGTTTCCTCATTGACCTATGAGTCTTATTAATAGGTCCATGGTTTCAACCTTTTTATTGCATTGTTATTTTTATTAATTTTTATTTGCAATTGAAAAAAATATAAGAATAAAATATGTCCAACCTTTTGGTGTGACCTCATCTTGGATATCTTATCTTGGAGTTCAGTGAATGGATAGTCATGTGACCATAAGACATCCCATTCCGAGTCTGGTCCACCTTTGCTGTAGCCTATCCGATCAAAAACAGCCATAACATGGTCTAGGTAGCCAGTATGCAGCTAAATATTTATTAACAATCAAAAAACAAAACAGAATACAGAACTTTTATTGGTCTTGTGAAAGTGAAAACACAGTACAAGAAATTACTTCGTTGTTGGCAAACCACATACAAAACTACAGTTATCAAGAAAATATTTCATAATAGTCCAATCCTACTTGCATATATTTTTTACCTTTTCGCATAAAAAAAAATTAAGGCTCGTTCGAGCAAAAAATCCCAACCCCATTCTGTTAAATTTACCGGTAAATCGCACTGAGCTCCATTTGAGCAAGGTTTAACTAACATTAAATACCGTGTTATGAGACTACTCAGGAAGAAAACTTCAAAGGTCATCAAATGCAAATGAGAAACACTTATCCCATCAATCCATTGTTTGTTTACTTTCTACTGCTGCTATACTCAACCCATGCACGTACCCCACAGCGCGGCACGAGGGAACAACATCCAAGCTCAACAACATATAAACGCTTACAAAAATTCACACGCACGCTAGTTTATTCAAGATAGTTTCTCTGAATAATGGTAAATCTACAGATCGAATGCGTAGCTATGCTACAAGCCACCATTATGGCTACAATGATGTGATGTTATGTTGATGGATTTAGTATCCAATCCAAATTTAATTTCGTCGTGCAAGTGAGGTGGAGAAGGAGAGCATGAAGACAGCTGCTGCCAGCCTGGTCCATAACCCTATAGAACTTCGCGTGCTGGATTGTGGACAAATATTTGGAAAACAATTATGTTGATTTATTGTCGCCTCCGGCTCGATGGTCATCCCATACACGGTATTCTACTCAGCAATTTGGTGGTCAAAATTGTTGCGGAAAATCTAGATGGTAAGGTAATTAGACGAGAGTTTGAGCAGTTTTAAAATGTAAGTACTGGTGAATTACATAGTAAATCACACAGACATTTTTTCGCTTGAAAAGGCCCTTAGTGATTGATGTAGATCAGAACTTCACCAGACGTTAATATCTTAAATTACAAATGGAAACAACATCCCCATCTGATCTACTGCCAAATTTCTAAGACTTGCTACACACCTGACCCTGCAACTGTACTGAACATGCGCCCAGAGGTGCTCCCAGTTGCCTTGTTATACATTGTAAAGTATTGTAAACCAAACTTACTAAATTTGAAAATCATTGCTTCAGCCTTGAGATGTCCCTTTTCAAGTTAAAAAATTTATAATGGAAACTATGTAAAAATTTATATAGAATTTTCATATAATTTTCCATATATTGTTGAATAACTCAATATATGGATTCAGTAGCCAAAGAACTACTTACATGTCTGGCATTGATCCAATATATGGGTTTGTTACTTTCTACCAGAGACTGCGGTTCAAAGATCTCTGAATGCTGGTTCTTCATATGTATCCTCTGCATAACGTGAAGCTCATGAACATTCCATAGTGTTATTATCACACCTATAATTAGGGCAGTGATACAAAGGTACAAAAGCTGAGTAGAAAAGCGAGACTGTTTAGCAGGCTTCATCGGTGGGCCTTTTACTAGCAAAGTATATCTGAAATTATGACAAGATTTAATATACATGTTACGAGATACATTTTGATGTAAAGAAGCTTGTTGATGGGCACTCAGACAGTTCCTAGCAGTAAGCAAATTATGTCAAACAGCTAATAATCAAGGGATGACACACCTGTACCACATATAATATAATATATTGTATCATGCCTCAAATATCTGAACACCATATCGGGGAAACAGAACAAACGCTACACAAACGGATTAATATGAAATCTCATATACAGTAAGACATCAGCAAGACAAACCTGTTGGACTACATTTCAACCTCCCAGAACATACAGTACGCGATCTCAAAGTAGCAGTGCTACAGAAAATGATCTTCAAAAACAGATTTGATAGAATGATCAAACAACAAAAAATGATTCAAAAATTTGTATAAACAAAGGTCTGAACCGAGACTGTGGAGTCCTCTCACACTATTAAGCAGATTATTCCTTCGAAATAACTTTATCATACTCTTTTTTTCAATAGCTGTGTTTCATTTGTATTATACTGTACTCTCGTTGTTATTATCATGATCATAGATAGTTGTATTTTTTACCATTGCCAATGATGCTATATTATTTTATATCATATTCTATTATATTAATTAGCATTAAGCTTTATTTATAATATCGTTTTCTGTTACATGATTTTGTTATGCTACTTTATCAGTCTATTACCATCACCTATTTTTTACTTAATATCACTTTTATTTGAAAAGTTAACACAATGATTTAATAATTTATTTAGTGATTAAACTACATACTGTGCTGTTGTAGAAAATTAAATTATGTTTAATAAAAAATAAAAAAACAAAATTATAAATTAAGTAGTGCCGTGGTGAACTTGGGGGAATCCCCGTGGCTTGGAGGCCCTACAGTCAGCCTCTAGGTAAAAGCTAGGGCATAGGACTCCCCCAGGCCTTTTAGGGCTATGCCTACCTCTACGCCTAGGTACCGTACCCATGCAACCCGTACGCACAAACCGTACCCAAATTTTGGTCAACCCGTACCCAGAATTTTAGTCAACCCATACCCATCTTTGATCAAACCGTACCCATCATTGGTCAAACCGTACCCAAGTTTGATGAACAATATTATTTACTCTATAGAACATTACACAAATTATATTGTCTATTTAGATTATTAATATCATGTATTATGAACGCCTAACTTACCGATTAGAAAATGTATTCTAATATCTTTGATAGGATGCATTTAATCAAGAAATTTATGATCGCCGAAGAAGCCGAACACGCAAGTTGGGGGCGCTACATATTATGGCTCCATTCGTAGTGTCGTTATTTGTTTTCACGTATAATTAAGAAGTTATAATTTTAGATTATTATTGTTTTAGGCCTACGTATAGTTAAGAAGTTATAATTTTAAATTAGTATTGTTAGGTCTATGTATATGTATGGAAAATGATGTAACGTATCAATTATAATCAAAATATCCGTCTTAAACGCATATGTACTGATCATGATGATTTTCAACGACGAGCTACAGAAATGATCTCATTTTTCAAGGATAGAGGATATCCTACTCACATAACTGATAATTCTTTAAAACGTATTGCGCACATGACTCAAGATGAAGCTCTACAACCCCGTATGCATGTTGACGCTGATCGAATACCCATCATCCTGACTTACCATCCTACGACTACCAAAATCTTCACCATTTTAAAGAATAATTTCGATATACTTTTATCAGATGAAACCACAAGTGCGATCTTCCAATCTCCTCCACTTCGTTCATATAGAA